>NC_053157.1:82798573-82921073 GCF_016835505.1 Polypterus senegalus
TACTGCATTAATAAAAATATTTTTTTAATTATTAATAATAAAGTAAAAGCTTTTAGTTTAACCTATTTTGTGGATGACTACAAAAATTTGTTTTTGTACTGTTATGTTAAATGCCTTTTTTCTTAATCTGCATTTGCTAACTCCCATTGAATGCTTGCAACATTCTAGTTCAATTGTAATACAGTTTCTGTAAAAATAATAATAAAAAGTATATATATATATATATATATATATATATATATATATATATATATATATATATATATATATATATATATTTAGATATAATAATGTTATACAGAGGGTCACCTTCGAAGCTCACCAAAAGTATGTGCTGCCACCCGGGATGAGAGGCTGCACTGTCACTAACAGTTTTATCTCCTTTTTCTCTTGCAGCCACAAGAAACAGCACCTTCAATGCAATGAATCCAAAGAAGTCCAACCCTTTCCAGTCCACACAGTATGAGAGGGAGATGCTCATGGAAGGTGTAATCTCATTTTGAAAATGACAGTCGTAGAGAACATAAAAGACAGAGAAATAATTTGTTAGAATTAAACTGGGTTTTGCTCGGTTGGTACCCAAAGTATTTGGCTTTTGCTCCGCCTCATCATTCGCCAGGCTACTATATGCATGTAGTACTGGTGTGTCTATATATATATGTATGTATATGTATGTATATTTATATAGTGACTGGTGTCGCCACTGGTTAGCTGCCCATAACAGCTGCAATAGTTGCTTAGACGCAGTTCAGTAGTTCCCCTGCTTTGTTCTTCCACTGGCTGCGCATTCATAACTGCAAGCTGTCTCTCTGATAAACAGTAAACCCATGGCAAAGAAACACAGATGCCCTTCAGAAACACTCTCTTAAACAGTATTTCAATGAGAAACAAACACAGTCTTACCAATCCCCTTTGCGGGATCAGCTGCAGGCTTACCTCGCAACATGCTTCTCACACAAGGATTAGAACATTTAAAAGACCAAGCCCCAGCCAGCCTAACGGGTCACTCCCTTCCTCAGACTGCGTCTATTCCAGTTGGTGCTTCTGAGCTTCTGAAGAGGACTTTGTGTTCTTTTGACCTAGAGAGGGGAGCTGGACTAGTATGCTTGACAGCTGCAACCTGTATGTTTTTCTGCTGTTGACAAACCCCTTCTGAATAAGGTTTTGTATTTGTACCTGACAGTTCAGCAATAAAGATTTTGTACCTAGGAAACCTGATCCGTTTCCAGTCTCCTGTGCAAGATTGTGACACAAGTTTGACAATATATATCATAGACAAGGTCTCTGAATCAAAAAAATCAATCAATCCAATTACCCTGACTACTGTACATGCAAATATATGTTTATAATTTGAGTGGTAGTAAAAAAATTTGAAAAATATCTGTCTACTGCTATTCTGTCACATAAACGTTTTCAGAAGAAGA
This sequence comes from Polypterus senegalus, assembly GCF_016835505.1. Taxonomy (NCBI): domain Eukaryota; kingdom Metazoa; phylum Chordata; class Cladistia; order Polypteriformes; family Polypteridae; genus Polypterus; species Polypterus senegalus. The sequence goes on from NC_053157.1 coordinate 82,799,998, forward strand.
CAGAAAATAATTATTTGTAGATCTGACAACTGTCACTCTTTATTTCACTTATCAATACAGTCCCTCCCTTTCATAATAATCACAATCGTTATTTTGTTCTGATCTGCCCATAGGACTGATTCATACTATAAGTTGTATTTTCAGAATATGTTGTTCTTTCACAGTATCATATAAATACTTAAAGTTTGATGCCACCTTTAAAATGTTTTGTATCATATCCATCTCAGCAAAATTTTAAAGGCACTCTATAGAACAAAACTTTTGTATCTAGAGTTATTTTATCAGTTTTTTGATTGCTAAGAGTTTTTTTTCCTAGAATCTTTTGCAGTTCAATACATTCAACTAACTTGCTGATAAACAGAAAAAAGTGTTCTACAACCTATGCCGATAACGTTTACCTTCTGTAATAGTCTATAATAAAATCCTAACTTGCAGAAAATAAATCCATTCATTTAAAGTTCAGACTCCACTGGATCTGTCAGCTTGACCTAAAGGTCCTAATATTTTTTTTTTCTTTAAAAGAAATGTCAACAGCTTAGTCTTGCTTTACACTTTCTTAATAAGAAGTTTCTGAAACAGTGACTTTTGATTGAATTATGTTGTGCCAGTGTTGCTTCTATGAATTTTGAAAAAATGTACTGTGAGTTGGTGCTAGGGTGGCAAAAGGTTTCTAATAGCAAAGGCACCATCAAGATGGCACAAAAGAGAAATGAATTGGAAGAGATTGTACTGAGAAAACACCTCCTCATTGCAGTATGAGAAGTCAAGGGCAGTCGAATGTTATACATGATGCTATAAAAGGTGAAAGGGGTTATTAATCGTTTGCCTCAGTCTGTACACCAGTTGATCTGTACACCAGGCAATTACAGACAGTAATTGTCAGTAAAAGTTTAGATAAAGTTTTACTGTTTTTACAAACTGGTCATAATATACAGGTGGCATCTGAGATACCACTTGTGGATCAGTTGATTTACAGATGTCATTGTTTTTCATTTATGTTAATTACTTAGTACTTTGTTTATGATGTAGTTGAACAAATTTGCATCCTTATATGTGATAGTGATAGTTCTGTATTTAGTGGTTGTTATAGTCTACAGTATTCTTGCATTTCACATATAGAGTTGCACTCTGCACCTGCACTTGGTGAGGACCGCTGTGCAAAAACAAAGTAGTTTGTACTATTGTATTATATTTCTGAGGTGGCAATGATAGATTGGCCACCTGGCTCTGTGAAGGGGATTACTTGTATTCTGTTTTGTATTTTATATTTACCCCATTTTTTTGATACCCATTGCACACCCAACCTACTTGGAAGGGGGTCTCTCATACTGACTTGCCCTTCCCAAGATTTTTTACATTTATTTGGGAATTTCTTTCTTGTCTTTTTAGAGAGTCAAGGCTTGGGGAGTGTTAAAGCACACTGAGGCATTCCTTGTGTGATTTTGGTCTATACAAGAAATACATTGTTGTTGTTGGGTCATGAGAAATTGTGGTAGCAGACCCTAATTGTGCAGCCTACTGAGGTGAGAACTTCAACTGCTTCAATGACCTTATGCGTGAATAAAAAGATTAGGGGAGATCCATGTGTCTATGAGTATCACATGGTCAATGAATTTCTAACCAGGCAACAAATATTTTGGGTTTCATTTTCAACTAAAGAAAAAAGACCATAGCATTGCCTTTTAGGACTGTACTGAATGCAATTGCTGAAAATTTGAGTTCTGTAAGTTATACATACCCATCCATTCAAAATGTGCAAGAATTCTGCTTAAATTTGCAGTGCGGGTCACAGTTGTCTCTATAAGAGCATATTAATTCTAATTTTTTTATTAATGGAAGTGAAGGACACATTACAAGATAAAATTATAAACTGCGTAAAAACAAGAACACTTGTTAAAATATTGTCGAAACAAGCTGTAATTACTACAATACAATCAATAAAGTACACAAAAACAAAACAGGAGCATCACTGGGCATTATGTAATACACATCCATGGCCAAGGTGCCAGTTTATTAACACTGTGGAAAGGCATGCTCCCTGAACATGACTATGGGGTATGCAATGATCAGATTGCAGTGGCAAATTAAAAATATCTTTGTGAATGTTTGGTTTAGTTTAAGATTACATGACTTTAGTAAAAATACAGTATGTTTGTTATTATGATACAGGTGTTTGGTGCAGGATAGCATCACCTTCTTCTATAGTTTATAATGAAAACTGCCAAGTCATACATTTATTTCATTTAACGACAATGCTATATGAAGATGTTTCAATATTTAAATACACTATGCCACTTGACATCTGTGTAACACTCTGAAATCAATGTAACTTTCCTAGAACTCCCTCTCTCCCACCCTCAACCCACACAATCTGTGGGAGCAAACATTCTTTATTTCTCTTTAACACACATACACATTTAAAATTGAACAATCCTAAAGAAATTAATTATGTGAAGAATTGATTTGTAATGGTTCTGAAGTGGCAAGCGTATCCTGGTTACACTGGGCACAAAACAGGAACTGAACCAGAAGAGGAGCCAGTTCCTCACAAAACCCACCCACGTATTCACTAAATGAGACAATTTGTTACTATAAACAAATTTAAACCATATAAAAACAGTCCCCATAACTTTACAGGGATACAAAGAAGTGCAATATTTGTCATCCTTCAGAGAAAGGGGCATTAAAGCAGCAAGTCAAGTTTACCTTTCAGTTCCTTTCACACAAGACTGGAAAGTTCCAGACAAAATCTGAGGCTTTGGAATCTTCTTTGTGGACGATGAAGCATACCTGTAAATTTCAATTTCCAAAAAAGGGCATTGCCTTGCAATCTCAGGGAATACATTATAAGTGTGTCCAAGAGAAATAACCAGGGTGGCAGAGTTCTATTGAGTGTGCTGAGCTGTGAAGTAGCTGAATGAGCTGAATTGCTGAGAGGTAGCTAAATGAACCCAGGGGTGTATCCCACAAAAGAAGATGAATGTGAAATTTGGCCAGTATAAGTCGGGAGCCATATAACTGGTTAATTTCATTTCAGAAAAACATGGATCAAATACTGAACAGACATTCTGGTATTCTCAGAAAAGTGCCTGCATGAATGTTACCACTTTACATGGAAAACCATACTATATCTGAATAACCTTCTGAAACGTGGCATCTTTAATGTAACATGTTGTGGCTTTGAGCTGACATTGATGCAAATCCTGTCTTCATTGTGCCCAGCGTTGCTCATTGTGTTTTCACTAATGGAAGCATTCTTTATAGAACGCATATATCAGCAAAGTGGTGGTATGCTGAGCACAGAGGTTATTTTCTTAAGACATAAATAAGTAATCTCAATTTAAGAGGAATTCGGTAGAATTACAGGTGAGTCGATTCAATGTATAGACATGTTTTTTTCAAGGAAATATTACTGACAATAGTTTTGCTGGTGGAATGAGCTGCCCAACTTAAACCTTACTGTAGAAACCTTCAACATTTAAAGACATTTCTTTGAAGAGTCTCCTCTTCCATGAATCCCTTTATGCTTAATAATCTAGCATGATTCTGGGTTCTTTATTGGGGTAAGGCTACAGCTTCTACATTTTATTGGAATTAATTTTGTTGATTGCTTTTATTAATGTCTACAGCACTCCTGATTACTATTTTAGTTCCCCATTTACCTCTTGCTTTTAACCATTCAGGTACCTTGCTGTGTGGCACTTGTAGTTAAACTCAACAGATATTTACACAACTATACTTTATCTCTAAGATAAACAGAACTGTATTTGTCCCCAAGGGGAAATTTGGCAATATAAATAGCCCTTAAGCTCAACGTTCTGTGAAAAGGCAATGGCAAAAGCATGGGGGGAAATAGAAGAAGTTCAGCGAATACCAAGTGGAGGCAAGGAAAAACGTACTATTTGTTGGTTTAAACAGTGGTATAAACAACAAAAGAAAGTTGATCAAGTGACATAGAGTGTCAGAGAAATTTGAAAGCTCAAGTTCACAAAGTTGCATGGTGCCCAAAATAAAAAAGAAGTTGTCAGATATCAAAGTTGCCATGAGAAGGCGCGTTGTAGCCCACCATCTGAGTTTCATAAGAAAACTTATTAGGGTACAGAGAAAAAAAAAAAAGGCACACAGTGGGAAAAAAGCAAGAAATGTCAAATAATCTCAAAATTTCTACTTTAATCATGTAGTTTATTTTGTCATTAAAGTAGAACATCATAAACTTCATCTTAAAATCGTTTCATTTACTAGTTTCTCAAATCTCATCTTAACTAAAGTAGCACGTTAAATGCTTTGTTTTGTATTTGATCTTCTATGTGCTCTATGTGTGTGAATCACTACGTACTTCCGGGCTTTCTTTTACTCCGACAGGACACAGAATCCATTACATTCGTAATATTACAGCTCTCTGAATAATTAAAATACTGAGATGTATACTTGATATCATTTTCATGATGATAGGAGTTAAAGCATGTTATTAAACATGGGAACACGGTGGCGCAGTGATTATGAGCGACCTTCGATGAAATAATTTATTGCAGCAGTACCGTCTCTTTCAAACATACTAACCCCCAATTCCTGTCCTTACTTTTCTTTTTCCAAATACCCAATTGCCACACAATCAGCTCTGTAGAAAACGTTAAGCCATCTGTAAGCTTAGAACGCCGATTCTTCAAAACCTTTAAGGAACATTGAAATATCTTTGTAGTACATGTTTTAATATTCTATCTTTCCAGTGTCACGCCAGTCCCAGTAAGCATACAGTGCAAGGCAGGAACAATCCGCGAACAGAGCTCAGATCCTTGCTAGAACAGTGACACCGTGTCCTCACATGTATAATAATTAACAATATAGATTATTTAAATGAAGTTAAAGTTTTATCTGCATAATATAATAAACATATTTTGCTGCACTTCACCTTAAAAAAGATATTGTCATCATATGTAAATACGCGCTTTATAAAGTGGCTCATGTTGTGCAATATGTAGTGCAAGTTTACAGTGAGGTGATGGTACTAATAAGTACAAACAGTTCTACAAGGAACTTGATGGACTGATTGAGTGTGTTTATAGTTCTTGGGATGAAACTGTTTCTGAACTGCAAGGTCCATACAGGAAAGGTTTTGAAGCGTTTGCCATGTGAGAGCAGTTCAAATAGGCAGCATGGCTGAGGCAGCATGTGCTTGATGCTGTATACCCCTAACAGGAGCAGATGAAAAAAGAAAAAGAAGGTGCAGTGATAGTAACAACGCTAAAACAGCTATGGTATTTGGAATAGTTTGGCCATTCCGTGGACCATTACATTGTTACAGGTTAATTACAATCAGATGCATTAAACTAATAAACAATATGTGGTTAATTTCAGTGTATTTATAAAGCCGTGTCAGGGATGTGGATCTAAAAAAGAATGGGAAACCACACTGGAACAGTAGTACTGCTTTGACGCTGGGTGCCGCTAGTCAGCAAAACCGAGTGCAGAACTTGCGTACGCCAGGGTATGAGCTATTGTGGAAATGTGTGTGGCTTTACGCCAAGTTTAGGTTATATACATTGCAATTTGAACATGGAAACAGGCTTACGCAACATTTTTGCGTGTACGCACCGTTTATACATAAGGCCCCTAGTGTTATATATAAGTGACCCTTGTACGTAACTTTGGATTTTGTAATTGGCTGTGTTGATGGAACACATATTAGTATCAAAGCATTAAGTAATAATTAAGGAGAATATTTCATTGTTCGTCTCTTTTATAGAGCACTATAACAACAACTATCAACAGAATCATGATGAAACTGTCAATGTGATTTTTTTATTATTTGTTTCTTTTATTGTGATTCTTATAATTATTAATGTACAATCCCACTTTCCAAAAAGTTGCAACTATATGCATATTGCAAATAGTGATCTGTAAATGCATTTTTACTTATATTTAATTGAGAACAGTACAAAGACATTTAATTTTTTACTTCATAAAACTGAAAAAATTTGTAAATATAAGCTAACTAGCAAAATACTTGCGCTTCGCAGCGGAGAAGTAGTGTGTTAAAGAAGTTATGAAAAAGAAAAGGAAACATTTTGAAAATAACGTATCATGTTTGTCAATGTAATTGTTTTGTCACTTATCACTTATGAGTGTTGCTGTCATATATATAGATACTAGCAAAATACCCGCGCTTCGCAACGGTGAAGTACTGCATTCAAATTTTTGTTAAGAAGAAAATTAAACCTTTTTAAACTGTGGGACAATATGCCAATAATTATTTGTTAAGGATCTCTTTGTATACCATGTTGTCAGTTCGGCCCTCCGGTTGTAACATGACCAAGCTGTGCGCTGAGCTTACTCTTGAGCATGTAACTTACAGTTGGCCATGTGAACAGTAATCTTGTCTCAAATCTCACAGCTTGGATTGCTGCTGTCATAATCGGTTTGAGTTTCATGGTTTGTTTCAATTACGACAGTATTTGCAGGATTTGTTGTGTTGAAGTGACATTTGGCATCTGTCAAGCGTTGTAAGCACACAACCGGTTTCATCGATAAAATCACATCCAGCTTTTGAGAGTTTAAACATTCATAAACATGAAAGTGTCCACTACTGAAATCGTCACCTGTGAATCTAAGATGTTTAAGAGGCATTGGCAGTTGTCGAAAGCTGTAAAATATTTGGCCATTTCGGTACACTTGAAAGCGACAACTGAACAATTCAGCGGCAGCCATCAACTCACATGCAGAACCATAGGTGAAGGGCTTAAGCATTTCACTCTTCTAGTGCTCCTGTGTAGTATAATTATCTCCTGTACCGTCATCAGTCCACACCTTGAACCTGTCCCAGTCATTCAATACATAAGACACAATGTTCCTCCGGATATCAAGAGTGAGCCTGATATGGCCGTGCAATATCAAAGAGAATGGAAAAGGTAGGTGGTATCTCCGGGCATGGAAACCACTCGGTAAGTGACAGTTCTTTGATCGATAGAATTTCTTGAAGATGGGCCCATAAGTAACAAAGACTGTTGAAAAGTTCAATATGGCGGCCGACAGTGGCATCATACTACCGAAATAAGTACGCACATTGGTTTCAGTTAGTGGAGGGAAGCCGCCTACCAAATTTCGAGAAGATGGGGCCATAAATAAGAAAGTTCAACATGGCAGATGTTGTTGACCGTTATGACCATTACGCGTAGAATTTTGAAATGAAACCTGCTTAACTTTTGTAAGTAAGCTGTAAGGAATGAGCCTTGCAAATTTCAGCCTTCTACCTACACAGGAAGTTGGAGAATTAGTGACGTTGGAAAGTTCAATATGGCGGCTGACTGTGGTGTCATACCACCGAAATAAGTATGTACATTGGTTTCGTTAGCGCAGGGAAGCCTACCAAATTTCGTGAAGATGGGGCCATGAATAAGAAAGTTCAATATGGCGGAAGTTGTCGACCGTTATGACTGTTACGCTTAGAATTTCGAAATGAAACCTGCTTAACTTTTTTAAGTAAGCTGTAAGGAATGGGCCTGCCACATTTCAGCCTTCTACCTACACGGGCAGTTGGAGAATTAGTGACGTTTGGAAAATTCAATATGGCGGCCGGCAATGGCGTCATACCACGAAATAAGTACATACATCGGTTTTGGTTAGCGCAGGGAAGCCGCCTACCAAATTTCGTGAAGATGGGGCCATAAATAAGAAAGTTCAACATGGCGGACATTGTCGACCGTTATCGACCGTTATGAAAGTTACGTGTAGAATTTCAAAGTGAAACCTGCTTAACTTTTGTAAGTAAGCTATAAGGAATGAGCCTGCCAAATTTCAGCCTTCTACCTACACGGGAACTTGGAGAATTAGTGATAAGTGAGTCAGTGAGTGAGTGAGTGAGTCAGTGAGGGCTTTGCCTTTTATTAGTATAGATTCTGAATTTACTGTGTAATATGCTATAATGATTGGGTATAAGGAGCATTCATGAAAAGCTCTGTCATTTACAAGCATGGATAGGTGGAAACTCATCAGTTTGTGCTAAACTATGTGGGTGTGTAGTTGAACAGTTAAGAAATAAAATTTTTCAAAGTACAATTACAAAGAATTTGTGGATTTCACCATTTATGTTCCATAATGTCATGTGTGCTGTTCAGCAGCTCTAACTTAAAAAAAAATGGGATTCAACAAAAGCCTGACGTGCAGAAATGATTCCACAGACAAAATATCTTTGTTTTGAAAAGTTTAGTTAAGTTTCAAAGTTTTACAGTTCACACAAAAAAAGAAATTAAAATAGCAAAAAAAGGGAAACATTCTTGTTAAGAAAGGTTCTGTGCAAAGCTTAAATCTTGTTACATCTCAAATAGTCACTATTTACTTAACATATCTGAACCAAAAAGTTCTATTTTGGTCTCATCTGTCTACAAAACATTCTTCCAATAGCCTTCTGGTTTGTCCACGTGATCTTTAGCAAACTGCAGATGAGCAGCAATGTTTTTTTTGGAGAGCAATGGCTTTCTCCTTGCAACCCAGCCATACACACCACTGTTGTTCAGTGTTCTCCTGATGGTGGACTTATGAACATGAACATTAGCCAATGTGATAGAGGCCTTCAGTTACTTAGAAGTTACCCTGGGGTCCTTTGTGACCTCGCCGACTATTACACACCTTGCTCTTAGAGTGATCTTTGTTGGTCGACCACTCCTGGGGAGGGTAACAATGATCTTGAATTTCTTCCATTTGTACACAATCTAAATGTGGATTGGTGGAGTACAAACTATTTAAAGATGGTTTTGTAACCTTTTCCAGCATGATCAACAACTCTTATTCTGAGGTCCTCAGAAATCTCCATTGTTTGTGCCATGATACACTTCCACAAACATGCGGTGTAAAAGAGCAGACTTTGATAGACCCCTGTTCTTTAAATAACACAGGGTGCCCACTCACACCTGATTGTCATCCCATTGATTGAAAACACCTGACTCGAATTTCACCTTCAAACTAATTGCTAATCCTAGAGTTTCACATACTTTTGCCATTCACAAATATGTAATACTAGCAAAATACCCGCGCTTCGCAGCGGAGAAGTAGTGTGTTAAAGAAGTAATGAAAAAGAAAAGGAAACATTTTAATAATAACGTAACATGATTGTCAATGTAATTGTTTTGTCATTGTTGTGAGTGATGATTGTTGCTGTCATATATATATATATATATATATATATATATATATATATATATACACATACAGTATATATACACACACACATATAAACATACATATATACATATCCATACATATATACACATATATATACACACACACATATATACATACATATATATATATATATATATATATATATATATATATATATATATATATACATACATCCACATATATATACATAGCTACATATACATACATACATATACATACACACACATATATACACACAAATACATATATATATACATACACACACACACACACACACACACACATATATTCAAATAATTAAATGGGCAGGCTATTTCGTATCAGTGCAATACGCTGCTTGTTAAAACGGATGACTCCCACTCTTACGTGCAAGTCTGCGAAGATATTTTGAACTATCGTTTCTGTTCAAGTACTATTTAAATTTTAAATAGAAGGAATTTTTATTTAGTCAACAGAATATTATTCCGGAATAAATCAACTCAAACCTTAAATAACTTATAATATTTTGCTCTCCATAAAAATATATCCTGTCTAAATTATACAAGTTAGAAATAAAGTAAATGTTAAAAGAACAAACATTCAAATTTCTTTACTCTTATGTAATTTTATATAAAAAATAAACTTAAATTTTAAATATCCCAAAAGATTTTGCTCTCCATAAAAATATATCCTGTCAAAATTATACAAATTCAAATATGAACATGGTGCATAACAAAACCTGAAAATATAAATAAAATTTGTTCTTTTCAGCAATAACAAATCAAATCATTCAGTTGTCTTTGCTCAGATGTCATTTTATCAGAGCTGGACGCCTGGCATCTTTTTTTGGCAAGAAGTTTGTTTATTTTGGTGTAAGGTTCTGTGTTGTGGAGATTCTCAGGATGGACTGCAGGTGCTCATCAGTGAGGCGACTCCTGTGTGCTGTTTTGTTAGTCTTCATCACTGAGAAGAGCTTCTTACACAGATATGTGCTACCAAACATGCACAAGGTTCGAGCCGCATGTAGACGGAGCTGGAGCATTTCTGCGGGGAATGGAGTGAATAAACTGTGCGGGCCCTGCAGTATCGTACTTTGCCTTCAGTGTGCCATTACACTGCAGCTCAATCACCTCCATCTGAATCTGCACAGGTGCAGTTTCCACATCGACGGCAAATGGGTTGCGAAACAACTCAAAATTCTTTTTTTGTTCTTCAAAGTCACCAAAGCGCCGTGCGAACTCAGTGCGCAGTGCGCTCAGTTTATCAGCAAAATGCGTATTTGGGAACACCGTTGTGCCGACTTGGTTCAACATTACTTGGCAACATTGAAAGTGGGGCAAGTTGCACTGGTGCATTTATGTCTCCCATAAAAGCAGCTTCACTTGAAATCACTTTGTGATTTTGCATGGGTAAAAACGTCTTCTGAAGTGTCAGATTCTTCTTTAACTCTTCTGCTTTATGTATCTTCTGCATTGCATTCAGGTCTTTCAGGTTATCTTGATGTTTTGTCTCATAGTGCTGTCTTAGATTAAATTCTGTAATTACAGCCACATTAGCTCCACAAATGAGACACACGGGTTCAGTAAACATATACTCAGCCTCCCATCGGTTTTTAAAGGCTCTATTTTCAGAATCACCTTTCTCTTCGCATCGTGGGCTAGCTTCGCAATAACTTGCAGCATCATAAGCTAGACTTGATTAACGCGGTAAGTGTTCGGCAAGGCAGCTGAAGCGCTGCATTATGGGATCTGTAGTTTATTGTGTTACCAGCGCTTCATCTCCCCAGGCCATTAATAACAATAATACAGTATATAAAATGATTTCGCAGGCCGGATTTAATTACACGCCAGGCCGGATGTGGCCCGTGGGCCTTGAGTTTGACACATATGGACTAAATAGAACTTGAAAAGATATATTTTTTCGAATGTGATCGCGCAATTCAGATCGAGTTGATGCGCACTACAGTACATCGAGCCCGCGTGCAATACATACAATGGAATATAATGTAACCTAAGGTTCTGATGTATACAATTTACATTTTTCGATAAATTACAATATACTCAGTATCCTATTGAATTGGACCATTTTTACAAGTGTAAAAAGCAATTGATATATAATATGCCTTTTCAGCCTACAGAAAAGTCCACTTTTAAAGAAAAAAAAAAAAATGGAAATAACACGTAATATACTTGCAAACTCAAAATCAAAACATGAAGACGTTACAGCAATTGCCTTATGCTGAAATGCGATGGGCAGATTTTTTCTGCATTTTTTCATCAATGGCAGTACAGAAACAAACACAGCAGCGTGTCATATACAACTTCTGTAACAACTATATAAGAGTTACAGCTACAGTGGAATTGAGTTTACTTTAGTATGTGATGACCAAAAAAACTTTTAGTCTTATGTTTTCATTGAGAAAGCTGATCACAAAGTTTATAATACAATTGGCTACAATGGGGGATTGCAGTTGGCTGATATTGAACAACAATAAAGAATATTAAAACCTACATGGAAGAAAAACCTCACATTACTTGTGTTCAGTATTATACCCATTAATGAAAATAAAAACGAAATATTTTGTTAACAAAAAATAATCCTTATGTTAACTTAAACTAATGAAACTAAAATGAAATAAATTTTATAAAATGAAAAATGAAAATAAGAAAATAAAAACAAAAATTAAACTATTTTTTTGTAATTGTAATTGTGATTTTTACCACACTAGTCTTTAAGCATAAAGTATATGTAAGTGTGCAGTTGCCAGTATATTTATTAAATATTATTTTAAACCACACAGGAATATGTTTGGTTAGGAACATACATTGATTTGTGTGCAAGTACAAGTAGCCCTCACTGCTGGCCTCTGAATCTGTGGATTTCATTGGTCATTTCATTTATCAGTCAGCTTAATTGAGACCAAAGTCTCATGACTTATCAATGAATTATTCTGTGTATTTAACTGGCCACAATTGACTCTCAGTCAAAGATGGTTCATCTTCAGAAATGCAAGCAACTTTCATTAAACTTCAATCAGAAGGCTATTTTATCCTGCCACACATTAGTTTGGAATATACAGCTAAATTGTTTGAAAATTAGATTCATAGAAAATTTATCAAGATTGAACAGCCAGTCCCCACATTTCACATTCAGTCAATATTTAGACTGGAAAAAAATGTTATCTTTATAAAAGAAAGTAGAATTTCAGCAATTTAACCTGACTTTGTGCGATCGTACTTGTTTCTTGAGCATACCTTTGAAATGAAAGTTAAAGCAGTTGCATAGCCATTAGTCAATGTTATCAACCAAGCCAATTTAACACATAAATGTTTATTTTTAATCAGGTTATCAGTACTGGTATTTCAACATGTGCAATGTGGTGTTGCAGAGGTTCATTGATAGCAAATATATGGACTGCAATAATCTTAATATATTTTGAATGCAGTAATATTGCAAAGTTTTTAACGGGATAACAATATGCTGTGCTTGGCAGCTCATCATAAGTGTTAAATGAATTATGAATGAATGTACTAGATCTGATCTTTTGAAATAAACTCTGCCGTTGGAAGTGTGTGCAACAAACTTTCTTTGTCTTACATTGCCATGCTTGACATGTGGTTCATTAGCAGTAAAGCACTAGAACTATCTGGTTCATTGTAGACTGCAATCTTGATATGTCACGCAAAAGCAATAAAAAGAAAAAAAAATCCTTGAGGAGTTAACATCTTTAATGTGACATCAGCTTTAATGAGGCAACCCCTTCTGGTGTGTTTACTTTGCATCACTGCAAAATACAGGCTTGAATTGTTAGATCTGAACTGAATAAGAAACAAACAGCCATTAAAGAGTCAATGCTACCCAGTGCTTGGCTGTAAAACTGACAACGAAACCACCCTTATCCTGTTCATTGCCACTTATTGTGGATGTTCGTAACATCCACATTTATATCCATACATGTTATTGTACAAAAATTGTCTTATTTGCTTATCACTTTTTATCATTTGTCCTTCTTTAATCTTAATCTAATTTAGAACTTTGATTTCAGATATTTATTAATGTTTGATATTTGTTTGTATCCTGTGTTAGTAATGTAATTTTTACTTTTATTTCTTTGTACTCCTTTAAGTAATTGTGAAGTGTTTTAAGCATTAGAATACATGTATTATTATTATTATTATTATTATTATTATTATTATTATTATTATTATTATTATGCAGTGTCATGAGCTCAAGCTTGATTGCTAGCCTGGTCAGTATCTGTATGGAGACTTCATGTTATGCTCATGTCTATATGTACGGAGTGTGTATAACTTTAGATATTGTTTAATAGCTGGCTGTTCGAAGCGTGTAGTTAAGCAAACTGAATTACCTACATCTGCTCATTCCTACCTGTGTTGTTAAATTACATCCTCCCAGTTTAGTCTTACATGGAGCTCTCTTGGTTTTGCATGTTGCTTATTAAGTGAATGATATGAGATGTTGCTATGAGTATTTAATGTAAATATATATTTCTAAGTCTGCTATTAGTGCTATTAATACACTTCATTTAATGACTTCAACAATATTTCAATAATTAAGCAAAGTAAGAATTCCTTGAATACACTTTTAAAATTTCAAAATGAGCAGATCACATCTGAGATTAGATTAAAACATATGTGTGATGTGATCTTACTGCTCACAAAAGTAATCTTAAATAAAGTGTTTTTAAAACTAAATAACCATTTGCTTAAAGATGTTGCATGCTAAAGTAGCAAATGACATTAGAGCACATTTGTTATTTGATTTTTGCATTTTTAGATTATACTGGCAGTATAATATACCAATAATTATATGTTAAGGATCTCTTTGTATACCATATTGTGAGTTCGGCCCTCCGGTTGTAATACTGTATGACCAAGCTGTGCGCTGAGCTTACTCTTGAGCATGCAACGTACAGTTGGCCATGTGAACAGTAATCTTGTTTCAAATCTCACAGCTTTGATTGCTGCTGTCATAATCGGTTTGAGTTTCATGGTTTGTTTCAATTACAACAGTATTTGTAGGACTTGTTGTTGAAGAGACATTCGGCATCTGTCAAGCGTTGTAAGTATACAATCGGTTTCATCGCTAACTTCACATCCAGCTTTTGAGAGTTTAAACATTCATAAACATCAAAGTGTCCACTACTGAAATCGTCACCTGTCAATCTAAGATGTTTAAGAGGCATTGGTGGTTGTCCAAAGATGTAAAATATTTGGCCATTTCGGTACACTTGAAAGCGACAACCGAACAATTCAGCGGCAGCCATCAACTCACATGCAGATGCATAGGTGAAGGGCTTAAGCATTTCACTCTTATAGTGCTCCTGTGTAGTATAATTATCTCCTGTACCATCATCAGTCCACACCTTGAACCTGTCCTAGTCATTCAATACATAAGACACAATGTTCCTCCGGATATCAAGAGTGAGCCTGATATGGCCGTGCAATATGAAACAAAGAGAATGGAAAAGGCAGGTGGTATCTCCGGGCATGGAAACCACTCAGTAAGTGACAGTTCTTTGATCGATGGTGATCACCTCGATAGACATGTTAATGGGGGTACGGCTGGAATGATAAAGGAAATGGGTACCTGAACAATGTAAAGTAAGTCTAAAATACCTACACAATAACTATAATCGTAATAAATGAACAATAAAACAGCAGAGAAGCCGTGGATTAAATAAAAAGGCTGTAGTTATCAGCAGGGAGATGTGAATCCTGTGGCAAAGCAAGGAAGGGAATGTAGAGACTGGAGCGACGGACAGCCTTATATAGGCAGTCAGCCAACAACATGGGAGGCGTTGGGCCGCCTCACACGGTGACTGAGCTACAGGCTATGGATGTATATATGTACGTAAGTAGGATTCAGTTAGCGTTGGGAACCCGCATACCAAATTTCTTGAAGATGGGCCCATAAGTAACAAAGACCGTTGAAAAGTTCAATATGGCGGCCGACAGTAGCATCATATCACCGAAATAAGTACCAAATTTCAGCCTTCTACCTACACGGGTAGTTGGAGAATTAGTGACGTTGGAAAGTTCAATATGGCGGCTGACAGTGGATTTCGTGAAGATGGGGCCATGAATAAGAAAGTTCAACATGACGGACGTTGTTGACCGTTATGACCGTTATGCGTAGAATTTCGAAATGAAACCTGCTTAACTTTTGTAAGTAAGCTGTAAGGAATGAGCCTGCCAAATTTCAGCCTTCTACCTACATGGGAAGTTGGAAAATTAGTGATGTTGCAAAGTTCAATATGGCGGCCGACAGTGGCATCATACCATCAAAATAAGTACGTACATCGGTTTCGGTTAGCGCAGGGAAGCCGTCTACCAAATTTCGTGAAGATGGGGCCATAAATAAGAAAGTTCAACATGGCGGATGTTGTTGACCGTTATCAACCGTTATGAACGGTACGTGTAGAATTTTAAATTAAACCTGCATAACTTTTGTAAGTAAGCTGTAAGGAATAAGCTTGCCAAATTTCAGCCTTCTACCTACACGGGAAGTTGGAGAATTGGTGATGAGTGAGTGAATGTGTCAGTGAGTGAGTGAGTCAGTGAGGGCTTTGCCTTTTATTAGTAACAAAAGTAAATTATGGTACAAATTTTTAATAATAGTGTGATATACATATACACATTATTTAAATCCTAAAAGGTATTAGTTATTTAGATTGTCAGTTTTCTATTATATTCCCTATGAAGTGGTTTCAAAAAAGTATTTATTTTTCTGTCATAAGAAGAGCAAGTATTCAAAAAAAAAGTGTAATAAAACATTTTAAGTTTTCCAGAGTATTTATACTTAACATAGTAGGAATGAACATGTCCAAACCCTTCATGAACAAGCTTAATGTGTCTTTTAAATGTGACTACCTAAAATTGTTATTGTAATTTTCATGATCAATGCTGCATACAATATGTAAATAACATCTTAACAAAGAGTCTTTTTTTCTATCTAGATGATTTCTAGATGTTGAGCCAAAATTTATTATGCTCTTGTTGATGTAACAGGTTTTTATTAAAGTTTGTTAAATTGACCTAAAGTTCCTTTTTTGTTTAATCATATTTTTACTAAGCTAAGACAAAAATATTCTTAATATATTTTGTTGAGTATTTTATTTTAAACTGCTGCCTTTTCATAGTACTGTAATATGGGATAATAGAACAATTGTTCATAAAGCATTTATATTCTATCTTGATTTTTTACACCACATAGTTGTAATCTGGACAGACATACCTTTGAACCAGCTACAATGGCACTTCCAGCACACTAAAAGAAAATGATCAT
This sequence comes from Polypterus senegalus, assembly GCF_016835505.1. Classification (NCBI taxonomy): domain Eukaryota; kingdom Metazoa; phylum Chordata; class Cladistia; order Polypteriformes; family Polypteridae; genus Polypterus; species Polypterus senegalus. The sequence goes on from NC_053157.1 coordinate 82,816,459, forward strand.
ATTGTCACCTCCAGTTTAAAGGCCATAAGCTAAAACAAAAATAAAATAAATAAATCGTTATAATGTGTTTGTTGAGTCATGCACTATCCTGCACTATGTAATTGGTCCTTCTCATTTCTATTTTCATTCATTCATCCATTTCTGAAAGCTGTTTTTTCAGTGACAGTGCCTCAGAAAACAATTCCAGTCCTATCAACATGGGCAGGAACCAACTCTTGATGGGTGATCAGTTTATTTGTAATTTGATGAATGGCAATCTTTTTCTGTATTATTGTATTTTTTATTTACTATTCTATCTTTACTATGAATTTTTTAATGGTGTTTCCCAGGCTTTCTTTTTCGGAGTGCCTTTAAGTGCAATTATAATTTTTTATGTTGCTTTTTTTTCTTTTGCTTATGACAGATTCATAGTGATATTATTTTCTCCATTTAGAATAGAAACACAACATATAAAGCTGTCATCAAGTTTTTTTTTTTTTCATTATAGGAGCTTGTTTGAAGTTTTAAAGTCACTAGTGTGGAGCTTGCTGCTGTTGTCTGCCAATAATCTTGTCAATGCATGGACAAATCTTTGAAGCTTTACAGACTTGCATGTCATCATCAATATTCATCTTGGCTCTACCCGCTGTTTTTTCTGGAGTCACAGGAAGAAAGAAAAACTACTTCATTTAAATCTGAGATACTGAACGTGAGCAAGACTAGCAAGGCTGCATCATGAGCTTCATTTTATACATTGACCCACTCACCACAGGATGTTTCCAGTGGCACTTTACAGAAGTGAGTTTGTTCATTGCTTTCACCTGAAATGGTAAAGTCCCCCATCAAGAGTTTACACTGTAAGTGACTGCAGGTCTTTTCTCATTGTTCTTACTGAAATGGTTTGCAGTCCATAAATAAGCAGTTACCAACTACTCATAGAGCGAAGAAAAATATAAATGTAATGTATTCAAAGTATCCAACAGATGTGATAAAACCTGATGTTTGATTTTTCTGAAGTCTATATTTTTGTTCAGCGTAAATGCATTTTTGAAGCCCTAACTACACTTAAGCTTGCATTTATTTATTTTTGTTTACATTCTGCATCATTTTATTGAGCTTTGCCTCTACTATATCTTGTTGCAGGAAAGGTGAAAATATTGTAGGAGCATTAGAAGTAGGTCAGGGACAAGCTTTAAATTGGAAAGCATTATATTACATAGCTCTATCTCACACTCTCAACTAAAACTTATTTTACTAAATATGGCTAACTTTTCTTCATAATACATTTCTGGCCACATCTAGTCAGTGAGGAGTGAATACAGTTTTTTTTGCTAAGACTGAACATATGTGCAAATATTCTGCATTTGTATTGCAGGCTGGCAGCTCTGCAGAATTAAAAAAATTAATAAATTCTATTTATTCAGTGAATGCTGGTGTCATTTTGAGCATCAGGAGTCAAGTAAAAAGCTGTGGTCAAATAAAGCAAGTTCTCATAGCCAGGGAATTGTACACTCACATAAATATCTTTCATAAAAGAAAACTAGAATTTAGTATCATAGGCCAGCTAGATATAATGAGATTGTTGAAAAGCTGCAAAACAAGACTGGCATTGTGGCTTCACAGGATTAGTGTTGATATGTTTGTGTATAAGGCCACAGAACTCTGCAATTTTCCTTTAAAGAACTTTCAGATGAACAGACTTCTCTTTAGCAGTTGTAACCTATTAGGACTGATAAGCTGCAAGCACATTCTGCACCCTGAGTTTAGCCTAGGTGTTACTGTATAGGTCACACTGGGCAGAGGACTGAACCATTAGGACAAGTGTTGGCCAATTAAAAGCTTTCAAAACAATCTTATTATAATCTCTTGTAGCTGTTGGTAATGAATTACTTGATATTCCTCTTCTTCTAGATGGATACAATTTGGGTGTAAGTCTTATACCACACAAAGCAAAAGGGAATTTCATTTTTAATTCAGCTGACTGAAAAGTGCCACAAACAGGATAGGCAACAGATGCTATCCACTAAGACCAACAAGCATACAAAAATGAGGCAGATGGGTTTCTTTAGCTTTAAAGTTGAGATAATAGAAGAAAGATAAGACAGAGATCAGGCAGCTGCAGCTTCACAGTAAAGTTTGTGGAAGCACAGCAAAGGCAGAGACTGGGCTGATACCACCAAAGCTGATTGTCAGTGGCTACACAGAGCACATGGGCATCAGGACCAAAATTAAAAAGCTTCCTTGCCTCATTTGATGAAACTGTCATCACCTTGTTGGAGTGTCAGGTAAACAGGAACAAAAACATAGGACAGGACAGCTACCACTCAGATAGAAATTACTATTTTAACAGGAAAGGATAACTATTGCCCAGAGAAAGATTTGTGGTTTTTTTTCAGGACAGGAAAGGTGTCTTTGATAAAGACTGGAAAGGGCAACTGGGAGACAGTAAAAACAAAAAAGCTCTGAATGTGAATGGCAATGGACACTGATGGATTACTTAGGATGTTATCAACACATGATTAATTCCAAAAACAAAGCCAAAGATAGAAACAAAAAAAAAAAATCTCCCAAAACCTGTAAAAAGTAAAAGTGAAAATGTTTCATTTTTGGGGACACATCTCACTATAGTTGTGGCAAATCAGTGTCCATATGTATCAAGCATGTTAAATTACAAAAAACATCCGTAACTGGCTCAAAAATTTCCAAGTGATTCAAGTTTTCTAAGTTAGGAAACTACTCATAACTTCACCAGAATTTAATTCACTAAGAGCTGCCAGAAGATGGCATTTGGCCAGAGATTGGCATGTACATTCTGTGATTTTGATTGTGACATTGGGCTTACAGGCAAAGTCCTTGCCTGGTTTATTTCTTATTTATCAAACTGATTCCAGTACATATAGAAATGTATAGTATTCATCCTTATACATGAATGTGAGACATAGTGTCCTGCAGAGTTCAGTACTGGAACTTTTACTGTTTTCACTTTACATGTTTCCAATGGGAACCATCATTAATTAATTTTCACTTGTATGCAGATGACACCAAGTTATAACTTTCTTTTACACCAAATGACGTTTTTCTGATGTTGTCCCTAATTAGATGAGTTAGTGAGTTAAAGGAGCAGATGGGTGAAAACAACTTGTCTTTAAATACAGATAAAACAGACTAAATTATTGGAGAGATTAATGCTGATTGCAACAATATTTAGTCATTATTTAACTCAGTTGAGATCACCATTAGTTTTACTGAATCAGCCCACAATCTAGGCATAATCTTTGACACCAATATGTCATTTAAAGCACTCATCACAAAACTCTTAAAATGTTGGAAAATTAAAGTGTTTTTATATATACACAGGATACTGAGAAATTAATTCATGCATTTATTTCTATTAGGATTGACTACTGCAATGTGCTATTCAGTAGCTGCTGAAATTGTTCTTTATACAGTGTTCAGTTAATTCAAAATGCTGCAGCAAGAATTATTACAAGACCAAGAAAATACAAAAAAACATAACTCCAGTTCTTAAGTCCTTACATTGGCACCCGGTTAAGATTTCTAAATCTTCCTTTTAGCATTTAAAACCTTTAAAGGCTAAGATCCTGCTTACTTGCATGAACTTGTCATTACTTACAAACTAGAGCTCACATTAAGATCTCAGTATGCCTTTTCTGTTCATGATTCCAAAGATTAATAAAATATTAGTGGGAGGTTGAGGTTTTAGTTAAAGGGCACCGAAGCTGTGAATGGTCTGCCTGCTACTATAAGATGTGCCCCTAAAGTCACAGCTTGTAAATCCCAGCTGAAGATCCAGTACTTCAGTTTAGCAAATCCTGTGTAGTACTAAATTATAAGTAACATGATATTTATAAACTGTTACTAACAATCCCCTATTCTGTTTCTCTTCTTGGTACTCACATGTGGCTGCTGACAAGTTTTATTCCTGCCTTTGGAAAAGTTATCTCTGATAAAGGAACAGTGGAATCATCAGGTAGATAGGCAGATGGATCCTTTCATCAAATTGGCCGGCCCGACACTGATTCATCTGTGAAATGGCCAGTGTAGGTGGATTTGTTGGCCGAGGTCTCCAGGACTCTGAACAAATCAGTATCCTCATATATAAACGTTTTGTATTTGGTGAGTGGTAACCAGCTCTGAAAAGATGATTACTCGTGTCCGGTTTAGTGCATTGTATTTACCCCATTTTTTGAAACCCAAGCTACCTGGAAAGCGTCTTTCTCTGAATTGCCTTTCTGAAGATTTCTTCAATTTTTTTTTTCCATTTAATGGTCTTTTTTCTGGGGGGAGGGGTCTCATCTTCTTAGAGAGTCGCTGGGGGGGGGCTGTCTAAAAACAGGGCCTGTTAAATCCCATTGCAGCACTCCTTGTGTGATTTTGGACTGTACATGAAATTTTATAGAAGAATGTAAGAAATATGTATGTAAGAAACTATTGTTGTTGTGAAAGGCTAAATGTTTTGGAAACATATAATAAAAACGTAAAAAGATATCTATCTAATAGAGATGGAATAATATTTGTAACAAATTTTGCTTTGTTACATGATCAAATAATTTAAACAGAGAAGCCGTGCTCTCAGGCAAAATTAAAGTACTGGTAACTTATTGGGCACAGTGAAAATGTAGCTTCGCAAAAAATGATGAGTTGGGTATGTCACAATGAATAATTTCTCAAATTTTGCACCAAACCTTGAATGCCCTTACAACGCATGAGGCAATATGCTGATTTATACATGTCCAAAATACTCCACATGCATTAATATTAAAGTGAGCTGCCTTCATGCAAATTGGTAGACACATAAAGATTTTCGCAAGTGTAGAAAAGCACATACAGTATATGTGAATCACAAGTGATATCACAATATCTAGACATAGGTGGTCATGGATACATACTCTACTATAGTATCCAGCATTAAACTCTGATAACAGGCAGGGATGGATGGGTGACTGACAGAAAAATGTCACACAGGTACCCTGGAACATTACACTTTACAAGCCTGAGATGGTTCAAGAAGGCAGGCACAGTCTTACAAGGTATTTGATAAATAGAGCCATGTAGAGGATAAGAATGGATCACTGAGAGAGGCATGGCACATGCCTCCGTAAGACAAATGGAACACTGAAAGAGTGAACGGCAACTGAAAGCCAAGGCTAGTTTTAGTAGCTGTTACATTACAGGGTGCGTTCTGTGGCCATAAGGGGGAAGAAATTCTCAAAGCACATCTGTGGATCATTCGTTGTTTAATAAACATGACTGTTATCAGGATTAACTCTCGTTTAGTGTGTGTGTGTCTTGGTCTTTCCATCTTGGTGCTTGTTACTGTATTGTTCTTAACATTGTTGCAGTCAACTGGCAACAATTACATGCAGCATTGTAGTGTATCATAACATGTTTTCCTTCTTCTCCTGCTTCTTTGAATATAATAATAATAATAATAATAATAATTATTATTATTATTATTATTACTGTCTTTGTGGAGCAGTCTTAGTATTAGTATCAGAGAACCATAAAATGTCATCATGAGTGGCAATTAACAGCAAGGGATATGGTAAAATAGTGATATCATTCATTCGCAGGCATGAATTCCTACACTTTGCTGGGACAAGCACTAGGACTTCATAAATATTTCTCATGCTGCCCTGCAATAGGACAAATTTTAATTTAAGAGTGACATTTAGTGCAACTCCTAGGAATAATTCTGAGACGCTTGGTAAATATGGGCCCAGGTTCTTTTTATCCTTGTGATAGACAACTACATTTAACACTGACCTACTTTTATTTAGTCAATCATTTTCTTTACAATTTTTTTTGAGTTTTTTCTCTTCCTGTGACAATGCTTGATAAATAGCACCTGCTACAAGTGATTGTCTTTATTTCTTTACTGATCTCATAACACAGAGGAACTATATAATAAGAGGCAGAGGAGAATGTTTTTTCTAAGAAGACTGTGTTCCTTTCATGTGGGTAGTGACAACCTTTACATATGCTACAGATCTGTCATGGCAAGTGCCACTTTTTCATGCTGTGGTATGCTGGGCTGGTAACATCAATTCAAGAGCCAATTCAACAAACTAATTAAAAGGGCAAGCTGAGTAGCAGACAGACTAATACTTTTATTACTTTTAGCCAACAAATTATTTATTATTTTTATTATTTTATTTTACTTATAGGTGCCTTTTATGGTACTCAAGAACACCTTGCAAAACATATTAATAGCAAAAGTCACAATATAAAATAAGTAAAATATTACAGTTACAATAAAACCAGTGTTAATACAACATTAAAATTAAATAAGTCAAACTAAAATTTATATAAAACAGAATAAGCAAGCTTAAAAAGTGTGTTTTAAGGCAGGACTTAAAGTTAGGAAAAGAGTCAATATTATGTATTGTGGAAGAGAGTTCCAGAGGCGAGGGGCTGCTCAACTGAAGGTTCTAAACCCCATGGTAGTCAGACGAGCAGAAGGTATAATAAGATTAATAAAGGAGGAGGATCTAAGAATACGGGAAGGAGTGTTGATATGAAGAAGATCAGAGAGATACGGAGGTGCCAGATTATGGAGTGCCTTTAAAGTAAAATTTTAAAATCAATGCAGTATTTTATTGGGAGCCAGTGAAGTTGGTGGAGGACAGGAGTAATGTTGTCTGAGGAAGAGGTTCTGGTAAAGATATGAACAGCAGTATTCTGAACTAGGAGGAGTTTGTGAGTGTAATCAGAATATAAGTTTAATATGTCACTCAGCTCTGTGCAGATATTTTAAATCTGCTTTTCTTTTCTTCTCACATGTACAGCTAACACAAAGGCAGATTTAATACAGGGACCCAGCATTTTGAACTGCTAGGCAAGCAATTTAAGACCAGACAAGTTAAGGACAACTGCAAAATGGGCATTGTACTATTTCTGTGTGTCAGAGTCAGCATGACATTGGATCTTCTTTTCCTTGTTTGGAATGACATGATTTACCTAATTGGGGCCTGCACATGGAGAAAGAACATAAAGCCTTGGAACATTACCTGGCACACCTTTGAAACTGACAGACACATGGAAGATAACGTCATCCAATCCTGAAAATCTTTCCAGCGCAGCGACAAAAATGGCAGACTCTACATATTTGGCCCCACTGCCTGAAAGGTCTTGCTGTGGCTTCCTTGTCTGTTATGCCGTTATTTCTCCTATGTGATTTCTCACCGCCGTATCACTAAGGGAGGGGTATCACCTCTTTATATTATATCTATATAGTTTTGGGTTATATAACATGCCACAATTACAAAAGAACTTATTCGAACAAGGGAGCTATCGCCCCTTGCTGGATAGACTGAGGAAGACCAAAGAAGACAGAATTACAATGATCGATACCAGATGTAACCAGAGCATGTACAAGAACAACAGTGCTGTTAGCTGTAAGAGTTGAGCATAAATGGCTAATATTATGTAGATGGAAATATGCAAACTGAGTGATATTATTAATATGTGCCTCAAATATTAAGGTACTATAGAGAATAACACCTAAACTCTTATCCTGAGAGGAAGAAGATATTAGAGAGTTATGAGTAGTCAAAGAAATATTGTCACATTTGGCCAAAACAGTTTTAGTTCCTCCCAGAAAAATCTCTTTATTGTTACTGTTTAATTTGAGAAAATCAGCAGACAATCATGATTAAACTTCCTGCAAGCAATTAGAGAGGGAAGAAGGTGGAAGAGTGGAATTAGACTTACTAGATAGATAGAGCTAGGTGTAATCAGCATAACAGTGGATATAAATATTAAATTTCCAAAAAATATGACCAAGAAGCAGCACATAAATAATAAACAGAAGGGGGCCTAACACAGAGCCCTGGGGAACAACACTAATAAATGAGCAAAGTTATATTCTGAATTTTTTTAACTGAACAAACTGAGTACATTCCGAGAGATAAGATTTAAACCAGGAATGTGGAATGTCAATGATACCAATTGATTCTAATCTCCCTAGGAGACTATCAGGAGAGATTGTGTCAAAGGCAGAGCTCAGATTAAAGAGCACATGAATCGCTAGCAACCCAGAGTCAGCTGTCATCAGCAGGTCATTGGTGATTTTAACCAGAGCTGTATCTGTACTATGACACGCACAAAAAACAGACTGAAATTTTACAAACAAATGGTTTTCAGAAATGTAATAGAGTAACCGTTTTTACAAGTGTTTTTGAAAGGAGAAGTAAATTTGAGATCAAACAATAATTATTTAGGTTATAGGGATCTGCTCCAGATTTCTTGAGAACTGGAGTTACATAGCTGATATGAAAGATAAAGGAACAAGACCAGAGATACTGTAAGGGAAGAATTCATGATACTGTATGATATAGTTATTAAAGAGGAAAGAAAAGGCAAATGGGATTTAACCATATGAATATACAGTAGGTGTATCCAACTGACGAGCAGAGGACTTAGATTTTCTAACAATATCAGACATTTCCTCCACAGTTGGGAGTTTAAAACTAGAAAGAATTGAAGAGGGGACAATCATAAAAGTAAATGTGCTGAGTTTCATAAAGAGGTCAATTGCTGCTGGATACTTCCAACCTTAGTATTAAAAGTGATCTCATAAGACTGTTACATTGATTAGTACAGTAAAACTGAGGTGGAAGATTGTCAGATGGCCATAGGATGTTGTTTACCAGTAGACAATAAAGCCCTGGTATTCCCTTCAACAGACCGAATTAGTGTTGCATAATATGAAGTTTTTGCTACAGACAGAGCATCATCATAGTAGCACATGTGTCCATTATACATGTTTTTATGGACAGCAAAGCCTTTATATAAAGGTGTTCCTAACATTTGCCTTTAGCTTTAAGTTGGCGTTATTCTGGGGTAAACCAGGGGGCAAAGTGAGTGAAAGGGACAGTCTGGGATTTCAAAGGAGCAAAGTTACCTAAAAGGCTACATAGTTCATCTTTGTAGTGGGAAACCAGTTCATCTGGGTTAAATAAATTGTCGCAACTGGGGAAGACGTCAACTCCATTGGAGAAGTCAGTTAAATCAAAATTCTTAATTTTACAAAATTAGATTTTGATTTGATTTAGATAATATTAAGCTGACATTAAAATACACCAGGTTGTGGTCAAATATGTACAGGTGAGATGCTGTACAATTATGAGGAGTAACACCACAGCAACAGATAAGATAAAGAATATGGCCTTTAGAGTGAGTAGGAAAATCTACAAATCACTTCAGGCCAATACTATTGAGGCATGAATATAAAATGCCCCATAAGAATATTAGTAACAGTATCCATATGTATTGTCCTGAACCGTCACCTTATCGTGGTGGAGGGGTTTGCGTGTCCCAATGATCCTAGGAGCTATGTTGTCCGGGGCTTTATGCCTGGTAGAACCACCAAGGCAAACTGGTCCTAGGTGAGGGATGAGACAAAGAGCGGTTCAATAAACCTCCAATGAAAATAAAACTTGGACGTTTTTCCCTTGCCGGACGCTGGTCACGGGCCCCCTCTGGAGCCAGGCCTGGAGGTGGGGCTCGATGGCGGCCTGGTGGCGGGCCTGCACCCATGGGGCTCGGCCGGGCACAGCCCGAAGAGGTAACGTGGGTCCTCCTCCCCATGGGCTCACCACCTATGGGAGGGGCCAAGGAGGTTGGGTGCAGTGTGAGTTGGGTGGTGGCGAGGCGGGACCTTGGCGGTCTGATCCTCGGCTACAGAAACTGGCTCTTGGGGCGTGGAATGTCACCTCTCTGAAGGGAAGGAGCCTGAGCTAGTGCGCGAGGTCGAGAGGTTCGGCTAGATATAGTGGACTCACCTCGGCGCACAGCTTGGACTCTGGAACCAATCTCCTTGAGAGGGGCTGGACTCTCTACCACTCTGGAGTTGCCCCCGGTGAGAGGCGCCGAGCAGGTGTGGGCATACTTATTGCCCCGACTGGAGCCTGTGCATTGGGGTTTACCCGGTGGGCGAGAGGGTGGCCTCCCTCCGCCGGGTGGGGAAGGGTCCTGACTGTTGTTTGTGCGTATCGCCAACAGCAGTTTGGAGTATCCACCCTTTTGGAGTCTCTGGAGGGTTGCTAGAGGGCATACCTTCTGGGGATTCCCTCGTTTTGCTGGGAGACTTCAATGCTCACGTGGGCAATGACAGTGAGACCTGGAAGGGCGTGATTGGGAGGAATGGCCCCCCCGATCTGAACCCGCGGTGTTTTGTTATTGGACTTCTGTGCTCGTCACGGATTGTCCATAACGAACACCATGTTCAAGCATAAGGGTGTTCATATGTGCACTTGGCACCAGGACACCCTAGGCCTCAGGTCGATGATCGACTTTGTGGTCGTGTCGTCGGACTTGCGCCATATGTCTTGGACACTCGGGTGGAGAGAGGGGCGGAGCTGTCAACTGATCACCACCTGGTGGTGAGTTGGCCGATGGTGGGGAAGATGCGGTCAGACCTGGTAGGCCCAAGCGTGTTGTGAGGGTCTGCTGGGAGCGGCTGGCAGAGTCCCCTGTCAGAAGTAGCTTCAACTCCCACCTCCGGCAGAACTTCAACCCGTCCCGAGGGAGGTGGGGACATTGAGTCGAATGGGCCATGTTCCGTGCCTCTATTGTTGAGGCGGCTGACGGAGCTGTGGCCGCAAGGTGGTGGTGCCTGTCGTGGCGGCAATCCCGAACCCGTTGGTGGACACCGGCGTGAGGGATGCCGTCAAGCTGAAGAAGGAGTCCTATAGGACTTTTTGTCCTGTGGGTCTCTGGAGGCAGCTGATAGGTACCGGCAGGCCATGCGGAACGCTGCTTCGGTTGTTGCTGAGGCAAAACTTCGGGCATGGGAGGAGTTTGGAGAGCCATGGAGAGCGACTTTGGACGGCTTCGAGGAGATTCTGGTCCACCGTCCGGCGTCTCAGGAGGGAAGCAGTGCAGTGTCAACACCGTATATAGTGGGGATGGTGCGCTGCTGACCTCGACTTCGGGCGTTGTGGTCGGTGGGAGGAGTACTTGAAGACCTCCTCAATCCCACTAACATGCCTTCCAATGAGGAAGCAGAGCCTGGGGACTCTGAGGTGGGCTCTCCCATCTCTGGGACTGAAGTCACCGAGGTGGTCAAAAACTCCTTGGTGGCAGGGCCCGGGGTGGATGAGATCGCCGGAGTTCCTTAAGGCTCTGGATGTTGTAGGACTGTCTTGGTTGACACGTCTCTGCAACATCGCATGGACATCGGGACAGTGCCTCTGGATTGGCAGACCGGGGTGGTGGTCCCCTCTTTAAAAGGGGACGGAGGGTGTGTTCCAACTATAGAGGGATCACACTCCTCAGCCTCCCTGGAAAAGTCTATTCGGGGGTTCTGGAGAGGAGGGTTTGTCGGATAGTGAAAACCTCGGATTCAGGAGGAACAGTGTGGTTTTCGTCCTGGTCGCGAACAGTGGACCAGCTCTTCACCCTTAGCAGAGTCCTGGAGGGTGCATGGGAGTTTGCCCGACTGGTCTACATGTGTTTTGTGGACTTGGAAAAGGCATTCGACCGTGTCCCTCGGGGAATCCTGTGGGGGTGCTCGGGAGTATGGGGTACGGACCCCTGATAAGAGCTGTTCGGTCTCTGTACAACGGTGTCAGAGCTTGGTCCGCATTGCCGGCAGTAAGTCGAGCCCGTTTCCAGTGAGAGTTGGACTCCGCCAGGGCTGCCCTTTGTCACCGATTCTGTTCATAACTTTTATGGACAGAATTTCTAGGCGCAGCCAGGGTGTTGAAGGGGTCCGGTTTGGTGGACTCAGGATTGGGTCACTGCTTTTTGCAGATGATGTTGTCCTGTTTGCTTCATCAGGCCGTGATCTTCAGCTCTCTCTGGATCGGTTCGCAGCTGAGTGTGAAGCGGCTGGGATGGGAATCAGCACCTCCAAATCCGAGCATGGTCCTCAGCGGAAAAGGGTGGAGTGCCCTCTCAGGGTTGGGGGAGAGATCCTGCCCCAAGTGGAGGAGTTCAAGTATCTCGGGGTCTTGTTCACGAGTGAGGGAAGAATGGAGCGTGAGATCGACAGGCGGATCGGTGCGGCATCCGCAGTGATGTGGGCTCTGCATCGGTCTGTCGTGGTGAAAAAGGAGCTGAGCCAGTGCTTACTTTCTTTCTCAGGATGTACCAAACTGTAGATTTTGCCACTCAGAATATTGTAGCAATTTCTCAGATGGGTTTTTTCTGTTTTCGCAGCTTAAGGATGGCTTCTTTCATCTGCATGGAGAGCTCCTTTGACTGCATGTTGTTTGTTCACAGCAAAATCTTGCACATGGAAGCACCACATCTCAAATCAACTCCAGGCCTTTTATCTGCTTAATTGATAATGACATAATGACAGACTTGCCCACACCTGCCCATGAAATAGCCTTTGAGTCAATTGTCCAATTACTTTGAGCCCCTGAAATGAAGGGATTGTGTTAAAAAATGCTTTAGTTGCCTCACATTTTTATGCAATCTTTTTGTTCAACCCACTGAATTAAAGCTGAAAGTCTGCACTTCAACTGCATCTGAGTTGTTTCATTTAAAATTCATTGTGGTAATGTAGAGAACCAAAATTAGAAAAAAGTTGTCTCTGTCCAAATATTTATGGACCTAACTGTAAACAAATCTAGGAGGAATAGCTTGATTAAGGTGCAAAAAAACATTGGGTTGCTGCCAGGTCTCAGTCAAACAAAGAAAATCAAACTTACAGTCAGTTAGCAGGTCGTAGAGTAGAGGATCCTTACTTGTGAGTGTGATGTTAAATAGCCCCAGGTAAGTTTGTTTTTCCCAGGTGTTGCAGTAGCCGCTAGGTTGGCTAGCACACTGTGTCTCTCCAGATCTCTGTGAAGGTCGAGGAAGAATAGACCAAAAAGATCGTATTGGCTTTTGATCATGATAGTTGAAGTTCCAGTGACCCACGGTGAATGTATTTTTGATGAGAATGATGGAGAATATCCAGGTGATGATACAGTGCCAATGGTAGCTGAGAGGGGTGAAACCAAAGTTGAAGAAATTCTGATGCTGTGTACTGAATATTGATGTCACTGGATGAAGTATGAAGAACATGGTAATCCAGGTAAACATGCTGTGAATGAGCAGTCTGTTAATCCACATGGTGGAAGGCTTCCAGCTGGAGGAGGCAGGTTGTCAGCAACCAGATAAACACCAGATTTATCAGATATTGTTAAAACCAAAAAAGAAGCTCCAGCAGATAATGACAACTACTGTAAATTGGACAAGAACACAGCAGATTAATTAATAAAACTTAACTAATAAAGGAAAACTAAACCAAGTCTCCAGCAGAGCAATGGCAGCCAGTAGCGCCAGCATTCGCTCACCCGGAAGTAGCATGGTCTTTTCTATCTAGCAGACGTGTGACAGGAAACACTACTGGGGCTACTTTATATCAATTGCAATATACCTGTATAGTGCCTCACTGTGAAGGTTTCTTTCTTTTTAATCATTCTGGAGTGTATTTGTGAGGGGTTTGCTGTTTATCATATCAATTTTGTCATATATATATAATAACATTATTTATTTATTGAGCGTCTGTAAATAGTCCAGTTTCTACCTGGGGCCAAATAATGTTTTATCTCTGTACCTAATTTACTGCATAAAGATTCTGAAATGTGTCTATTTTCTAGTCACAGTCAAACTATGTTTAGCTTTGCATTATCAACCTTCAGTATAACCACTGGAAAAAGCAGATTCTCAAGATAAGCATTAAATGCCACAACACAACTCAAATGTGGGAAGATAAAACTAAGGAATTAGAAAGAAATTTCTAAAATATGTTCTTGCTTGATGCTTTTTAATTGAATGCATTAAACATGAGGATCAGATCCATTCCATGCTCCTATATTGAAGGAGTTAGCTCACAACCATTAGTGTGAATGTATGATTTCTGCATAGAGAAATAAAATACTTAAGGAGACGAGTAATCAGGAAAACTGAATATGCAGCTCAAATAACAAAATACATTGGCATTTATTTGACAGAAAACTTTCACAGTAGGAAATAGCATAATGCTTTAAAGTAACTGACTCTTACTGCAAACTAGTTTCACCAGAGTAATGAGCAGAATCCACCTTGTCTTCTGACAAAGACAGCAAAAAAGCAAGTGATATGACAACAGTGCTAAGGAAGTCAGATATAGTCAATTACGGATTTTCACTTAACTGCAACATATGTCGATTTCTTTTTAATTTATTTTCTTGTGAGTAGAAAAGCCCCTGTTCAAAACTGATTCTAGGTCATGACACTGGATTGGCAATGCATCCAGAGCAGTTTGACAAACTCCAATTTGCTGAATCCAGAAATTCAAACACACTAAATTATTTCACATAACCATTGTTTCTCCTTTATTGTTTTTGCATTATAACCCAAAATTTCTAACTAAAATATAATTCCCCATCTCAGGCATGTGTTATATTCTAGTTTCCATTTATGTAGACTAATTTCTCCATCACTTTAATATAACCTGTATTTTCCAAATTGCAGTAAAACCCTGGTCATATGCCCTTCAATTAACCAAGGTCCAACATTATCCAAGGTGACACAGTACAGTAAGTGTAATGCATTACTTTTCTTATAATTCATAAAAGCTTTGATGTGAATATTGTACTGAGTGTGTAAATACTATGCTTTTAACACTCACTGTACTGAGTGAGTGATCGAGACGCTTATGACTCTGGGAGTGTGGGCGTGACTCACTCACCTCTCCCTAACTGCACCACTCAGCTTTTGTCAGTTTGTCACTAGCCCTGACCATGTACACATATTCTACTGTTTCATACCCTCATACCCTTACAAGTGAAACAGGAAGTGAAATGCAGCCATTTGTTTTATCTGAGTTTTCAGTTATCTGAGGTAATAATGGTCCACATTACCTCAGATAATCAGTGTTTTATTGTATTATGTACATCTCTTGGATTTAGCCAAAACAGGGATAAAAGATACAGCTATTTTGTCAATGGTTTGAAAGTAAATGACAAAGAAGAACAATTTCTACCCATCCCAGTGATGTACATCTTCTCATTGCATTTTATATGTATCCTCCTAGTGGGAAAATGCATATGACACAGTCAAGCAAAATGGAATGAATGAATGATTCATTCATTCATTCATTTCTACCAAATGGATTGAACTGTTTCTTTTGAGTGTCATACAACAAGTGACCAAGCACTAGATAAGATGGTGAGAAGCAATGTGAGCATCCATTACAAATGCAAATACAATGAATGAAAGAAGCAATCAGAAATTAGGGAATGAACGTTCAAAATTACAGATTCATGACAATTTGACTTGATTATTTTGAATGTGTTCTATGTAAATTAGTTTCTATTTTGGTTGGCTTATTTTAAAATTATTTTTGTGATGTCAGCACAATACATTTTTTGCAAAGGTCATCAATGCTTGTTGTTGGCTGCAAGGTTCATATGTGATGCTGCACATGATAGCATCTCATAACTGCTGTTGTAGCATGCTTAAAAGTATGTCCAAATTTTATCCAATAAACCAAAGACTTTTGTCAAAATAAATGACAAACTTAACAAATATTCAGGAACTTTAAATTTTGCTTTAATTTTGATTTTTTTGTTTTGGATTTGATGGTCTGATTAATCTTATACTCTCAATATTGACCCTTGCTTATTTAGTGACTTTTTTAAAGGTTAGCTTTTTAAACATGCTGAACTTAAATCTTAATAACATTTTGATTTCACCTGCAAAGGCTGTAAGACATGCAAAAAATATTAGACAGCCTTAATCTGGCTAATTTGGCAAACTAAAAAAATCCAATAGATTGAAGGGTATAAAACAGCAGCACAACTAAATAGGCCACCAAAAATATGTCAGGCATCACGTTGATGGACATGAAACCAGACAGAAACATGCCAGCCACAGATCAATGTGACATGCCTTTCTTATAGGAACAAAATAACTCCCACTCATTGTCACATGTCTAGGTAAACTTCCATAATTTGTCAAGACAACACTGGCTAAAGTGGAACAGGAAAACGAACGAAAGAAACTAAACTTCTGAACTACTTACTGTGGACTCAGTTGACAACCCCATTCCCCAAGCACTAATCTACAGAAAATTAAACAAAATAGGCTTCCTTCTGAAACAAAAAAACTTAGGGGCATAAAGTTTTTGTTCCAGAAATAGGCTTATTTTTATTTACTTATTTATTATTTTTGGAAAAAAAAATCACCTGATTGCACCAGAGAAAGCACCTGCAAACAATGGTTTAGAAGAGACTGTATATATAGTAATGGTACACTTCTTGTCACAGGCCATCAGGGATGTTGACATCCGTTTCAGTAGTGACTATCACATCATTTTCCATGCACAATGCTTTGAACATCGCTACAAAAGCAATGACCAAAAAGAAAAATTAAAGTAAGCAAAACTTTTAAAAACACTTATAGTCCAGACACAATGTGTAGCACAAATCCTGTCTTTTTCCCCAATACTGACATCAAAGGTTCTGACTCTTTCAAGGGTCTTAGTCAGATTAATTGAGAAATCAACATTGAATGGATACTCTATTTTAAATTAACATTTTTACATTTGTATATTTTTGTAATTAAAAAATGTTGTATTTTTGTAATTAAAAAATGTTGAGATATGCACACTTTTTAGGAACTAGTGTTCAATCTACCTTATAGCACTGGTCTATTTGATGGAAATGGGATTTCAGGTTAACCGTAACAATATGTCATCTTAAGTTCCTCTCACTCTCAGTCCCTTGAATAATATCCCAAAAGTTCCAACTTCCCTCTCTCAATTAATTATTTATTGAGGTACCTAACAGTTAACAAATTAAGAAGCTCATAAAGTGAGCTACCACAGCTATGCTGATGACACACAGCTGTATTTATCAATAGCACCTGATGACCCCGACTCTCTTGATTCACTGACACAATGTCTCACTTGTGTTTCCGAATGGATGAGTAATAATTTTCTCAAACTAAATAAAGAGAAAACAGAAATTTTAGTGATTGGCAATAATGGATATAATGAGGTTATTAGAAATAAACTTGGTGCATTGGGGTTAAAAGTCAATATTGAAGTAAAGAATTTAGGTGGTAATTATTGACTCTGTCCTGAATTTTAAATCACATATTAATCAGATTACTAGGTCAGCATTTTTTCACTTAAGAAATACAGTGGTACCTCGGTATACGTCCTTAATCCGTTCCAGGTCCTTGGACTTATACCAAACAGGACGTATACCAAACAAATTTTTCCCATAAGAAATAATGGAAAAATGATTAATCCGTTCCCATGAAAAAAAATCCTGTTGTTTTTGGCGTATTATACATTGATGGGGTTGTATAAAATTTAAACACTGCTTAATACTAAAATACATAAATACAAAAGCAATTAGATGAAATAAATGAAAATTTAATCTCACTTTACTTTTTAATAATGTCTTTGTTTTTCACAATTGTAGATACCGTCATTCTCAGTATACGGTATGCAGCAGCCATGTCCCGGATATGCATGACCCTCTCTCTGCCTACTTCAGCTGTTCAGTTCACCTTTCATATCCCTGGCTCCGGTAGGCTCCTCCTGACAGTGACTTGGGATCCACAGTGACCTCCTTCCAGTCAATCCCGCTCCATGATCACTCAGCTGGAGTGACCGCTACTACTATTCCCAGGGTGTCGGCCCAACACCCAGGCTCCCTGTTCAGCTGCAACGCCAGCCTGCCTCTGTGCTTTCGCTCTCTCTCTCTCCTGCTTCCTCCTTTCTCCTGCAACCTCCCGTCTGTCCGTCCATTCTTTCTTTTTTCTCCCCTTCTAGCTGATTCGCACTTCTGTTTATCAAGAGGGCATGGCAGCTGAAATCAGCAGCCCCAGGAACAATCACGAATGCAGATGGTCTGTCACCTGTGCACTTAGGTGAGAAATGCCCACATCGTGAATCGCCCTGAGAACCGCTTCAGCCCAATACAACAACAACAACAACATTTATTTATATAGCACATTTTCATACAAACAGTAGCTCAAAGTGCTTTACATATTAAAGAATAGAAAAATGAAAGACATAATTATAAAAAATAAATCAACATTAACATCGAATAAGAGTAAGGTTCAATGGCCAGGGGACAGAAAAACAAAAACTCCAGGCGGCTGGAGAAAAATAAAATCTGTAGGGATTCCAGACCATGATACCGCCCAGTCCCCTCTGGGCATTCTACCTAACATAAATGAAACAGTCCTCTTTGGATTTAGGGTTCTCACGGAAGGGCTTGATGATGATGAATACTATCCACTTGCAGAGCCACCACGCCCCCTCACCAAGCTGCGAACGCGGTGATTATTTATTTTAAAACTGGCCTTTGACAGGAGCTGTGGACCCGCCATACCACACATGTGAAAATTCACAGAGAGTTATAGCATGGGTTGTTCACTGAATGCTAGCAACTGGTGCACTGATGCTCGTGGGCAGTCGTGGCTTTGTCTCGAGAAAGGTAAACATGGGTAGCACGTCATCATCATCATCAAGCCCTTCCGTGAGAACCCTAAATCCAAAGAGGACTGTTTCATTTATGTTAGGTAGAATGCCCAGAGGGGACTGGGCGATATCATGGTCTGGAATCCCTACAGATTTTATTTTTTCTCCAGCCGCCTGAGTTTTTGTTTTTTCTGTCCCCCCTGGCCATTGAACCTTACTCTTATTCGATGTTAATGTTGATTTATTTTTTATAATTATGTCTTTCATTTTTCTATTCTTTAATATGTAAAGCACTTTGAGCTACTGTTTGTATGAAAATGTGCTATATAAATAAATGTTGTTGTTGTTGTTGTTGTGAGTCGTATTCCAAACAAAGGTCGTATACCAAGCAAAATTTTTCATGTCCAAACAGGACATATACCAAGTTGGACTTATTCCAAAGCAGACGTATACCGAGGTACCACTGTATAGCAAAAGTTAGACCTCTTATAACATTGCAAGATGCTGAAAAATTAGTTTTTGTTTTCAGTCGGCTAGATTACTGTAACGCATTCCTCTCAGGACTACCAAAAAAAGATATCAATCGTTTGCAACTAGTGCAGAATGCAGCTGCTAGAATCTTAACTCGGAAAAGAAAAACTGAGCACATCACCCCAGTTTTGATGTCACTACACTGGTTACCTGTGTCATTTAGAATTGACTTAAAAATACTGCTTATGGTTTACAAAGCCTTAAATAATCCTGCTCCATCTTATATTTCGGAATGTTTTACACCTTACACTCCAAATCATAACCTTAGATCTTCAAATGAGTGTCTGCTTAGAATTCCAAAAGCTAAACTAAAAAGTAGTGGTGAGGTGGCCATCTGCTTTTATGCACATAAAATCTGGAATAGCTTACCAATAGGAATTTGCCAGGCTAATACAGTGGAGCACTTTAAAACACTGCTGAGAACACATTACTTTCACATGGCTTTCTCATAGCTTCATCCTAGTTAAATCCTGAAGCTCTGTATATTCAATTAATTACCATTACTATTCATGGTGGCTCCAAAATCTGTACTAACCCCTACTTTATCTTCTGTTCTTTTTCCGTTTTTCTGTGGTGGTGATCTGTGCCACCACCTCCTGATCAAAGCACCATGATGTCCATACATTGATGGATTAAAGGCCAGAAGTTCACATGACCGGCATCATCAAATTCTTCAATGAGAACCCTGAATACAATGAGGACTGATAAAAGTCATTTATGTTAGGTGGAGCTTAGAGAGGGCTGGGCGGTTCCGTGGCCTGGAACCCCTGCAGATTTTCTCCAGCTGTCTGGAGTTTTTTTTTTTGTTTTTTCTGTCCTCCCTGGCTATTGGACCTTACTTTTATTCTATGTTAATTACTGTTTCCTAATTTTAATTCTTATTTATTTTGTCTTTTTTCTCTTTCTTCATCATGTAAACCACTTTGAGCTACATTGTTTGTATGAAAATGTGCTATATAAATGAATGTTGTTGTTGTGTTGGGTGTAAATAGTAACTTGGTATATACAGTAAAGGAGATCGCTTCAGGATCATTTGAAGACAGAGAGTGAACTTCAAGAGGCAAAGGTCAGCAAACAAAAGAGCAGGTGTAGCAAGGGTTTCTTAAGCAAGTTTCCTAAGACAAAGATCTTCCCAAATTGCTAGTCTCTCATTACTCTTCCTTAAGTGCCGAAGGTTACTTAAGTCTATCAAGGGTAGAACGTTAAATGTTATGTAAAGTTGTCTAGAATGTATTACTTAGTTCTATTCACTAGATGGCAGCAAAGGCTGAGAGATAAACTGAATCATGTACACTTATAGCAAGACATCAAACTCGAATAGTTGCTTTCATAAAAAATACTCTGCAGAATATGTTTTGTGTGTTGTTGACGCTGCATTATTAGATAATGATTTTCAAAAAACAGCACCTACAATGCAACACACAATGCAAACAGTGTGGATTAGCAATGTGTGCATTTTGTTGCTTTGAACAAATATTAAATGCTCTCATACATTTGCTAGTTTTATGCTATGCTCAATTTGAGTAATCAGGAATGGTTTGGGCTCTTTCGGTCCCAGTGGACTATAGCTAGATGCTTTAAAGACAATGCACATTTTATAAACTTTACTTAATTTTCAATTCCTTCCTTTACTGATGGCATCCAAAAATTTTGTTGAATAATGCTCAAACAATTCTGAGATGACCTAAAACAAGAGAATCATGGACTCAATGCAGAACCTGACTTCTTCCTCAGGGCAATTTTAAAGTTACTAGGTAAGTTCACCCTTAGTTATCTCAACTAACTCAAAAATATCTATGGCCTTGGTAACATCTGTAGGGGCAAATAAAAATTCTGTTAGGATCAGGTTTCAGTTTTAGGTCTGACTCTTAAACTATCTTGAGAGGGAAGCCACTGTTACCTTTCTACTACCTGCTAAATACAAAATGACAAAATTGAATCTGCTGAAAAACAACAACAACAACAACATTTATTTATACAGCACATTTTCATACAAATAATGTAGCTCAAAGAGCTTGTAAAACACAGCCCACTAGCTAGACCAAGTTCAATATATCTTTGTAAGGATAACCAGATTCTGCTGTTTCTGCCTTTATATCATCTTTAATTGGAGGTCCTCATTTCAAAGAAGCTATGAATCAACTTCATCCTGTGCCCAGTGACCAACAGAGAAGGTGGGTTTACATAATTTCACAATAAGCCATCTTTTCACTTTACCACTTTACTTTGTTTTATATTGTATATAGGTGTGGAAGAGGAAAGAGGAAAATGAAACCTTTTTGGCTTTACCTATGAGTACATGCAGCTTAATAAGCAGTGATCTGTTCTTTGTAATCTTTGACAAGAAAAAGACATTATTCACAATCATCAGTTCTGTAACAGTTAATAGCATTAACTGTGTAGTTAATTGACAAAATTAATTGTGTAAAATACCTGTTTGTTTGTAACAGATTTTTTTTAAATAGATACACCAGTTTTCTTACACATTCCAAAGACAAGCTTAAGGATGATTACAGATGTGTGCATGTGTGAGTGTACTTTGGAGTCCTGTCCATAACTGTTACTTACCTTGTGCATAGTGCTACTATAATAAAATCAATTAATAAAATCAATGGGTGATTGGATAAATAGATAGATGTATATCTAGAAAGTTAGTCATTTCTTATGGTCCAAAGTGCTCTTTCTCCATTTTTCTTTTAATTTTTCATTACACTTATCTGAGACTGGGCACATGGACAACAGTCTTAGCAATGATGACCATACTTGCCAGCTCACTCTGTGGGATCTCACCATATCTCTAAGGGACAGCCCAGACACCCTGCGGAGAAAACTCATCTCAGCAGCTGGTACCCGCAATCCTTTCATATCTATCTATCTATCTATCTATCTATCTATCTATCTATCTATCTATCTATCTATCTATCTATCTATCTATCTATCTATCTATCTATCTATCTATCTATCTATCTATCTATTACCCAAAGTTCAAGATCATAGATGAGGACAGGGACATAGATTGACTGGTAAATCAAAAGCTTTGCTTTCTGGCTCAGCTTCTTCTTTACCACTACGAATCGGTATACTGTAGCAACCGAATAACTGCTCTCACCACCCAAATCCTTCTGTCAATCTCACTAGTCCTTTTTCTCCTCACTCATGGACAAGACTCCAAGATACTTGAACTCTTCCATTTGAGGCAGTAACTGAACTCCCACTTGGAGAGGACCGCTCAGCTTTCTCTTACTGAGAACTATGACCTCAGACATGGAGGTGCTGAACCTTATCCCTGCCACTTTACAATCAGTTTAAACTCAGACTAATTTGTTCACAGCCTGATGATGCCAAAAGGACCATGTTATTGCAATGAGCAGTGGCACAATTCTATGGCAACCACACTGGACACCCTCCATTCCTCAGATGCGCTTTGAGGTTTATTAGAATAAAAAAAAAAAGATTGTTTTTTTATTTGGGAGAAGTTAAAAGCTGGCTTATTGTCTATTAAAGTCACAAACAGAACAGCTGAGAAAGCACGGCCCTGGTAGAGTCCCACACCCAGTGAGAACAGTTCTGATGTTTTTCTGAGTATAAAGATACAGCTCTCTATGTGATTATACAGG
Source organism: Polypterus senegalus (assembly GCF_016835505.1). NCBI lineage: Eukaryota > Metazoa > Chordata > Cladistia > Polypteriformes > Polypteridae > Polypterus > Polypterus senegalus. Next base: position 82,839,028 of record NC_053157.1, read on the forward strand.
GGCGAATAACCCTTATTAAGGGTCTAGAACCCCATACTCTTGCAAAAATAGCCATAGAATCCCTCAAGGAACACAGTCATAAACAATCTCTAAGTCCACAAAACACATGTGGATTTTGTCCAGGGAGTGAAACAGAGGACCACCTCTTTCTTCATTTGTAATGTAAATGTCTGAATATAAATGATTAGAGTGAGAAACAAGTAAGATGAGAATGGAGAGTGCACAGAAAACAAGTGGTAATTTACATTTGCTTAGCCGGCTTTTATGTTTTACAAAAGAGGTCAGCATAATCAAGTAAGTGAACAAGTGAAATCAAAGAGTGTTGTTGCATTACTTAGCTAAAACAAAATGTCCATCAGCATAAAAAAGGAAAATCTCGGGAATAAGTGTATTTTATATTGTGTGGGGCATCCGAGGCAATAGTGCAATCACCAGGCAAAGTAAGTATAGAAGAATTTCACAACACTAAATAATGAAACAAAGCAACAATGAAAGTGTTAATTAATTTTTGACATTTTGCTTTTGTTTTGATAGTTTTTAATTTTTTTCCTGATTGTTTCTGTTCTTCCAGTGATGTTATTGTGTCATTATTTTCAGTCTGCGTTTCTATGCCATTTTGTATGGTTAAATGACATGCCATTTTGTAACTGTAGATGTGACGTTCACATTGCAGAAAGACTCAGGATTACACTGCAGATGATGTTGACATTCATAATGTAGCATCTTCATAGAGATTTAGCCCTTAAGCCAGGGGTGGGCAAACTACAGCCCACGAGCCACATCCGGCCCATTGGTCTTTTTAATCCGGGCTCACCGAAGATTGGTACAGAATTGCCCAAATCAAATCATATCATAATTATGACTGCATTTATTTGACCTTGTCCTGTAATGTCTGACGTTCCACCAGGTGGCGCATTAGGCACAGTGATACATTGACTTGATTTTGCGGAACCAGAGCTACTCTCTGTTATTACTGTGCTACTGCTCTGAACCCATCTACAACAATGAGTGGGCCAAAGAAAAGAAAAGTCAACAGTGAGTGCCGAGTGTTTAATAAGGAATGGACAATTAAATACTTTTCACTGAAGTCCAGTGAAAGGCTGTATGTCTTATTTGCCAAGAAACCATTGCGGTTTTAAAGGAATACAACATCAGCCATCACTTTTCCACCAAGCATGCTAATTATGCTAACAACCAGTCAACACAAGAATGGACGACTACAGCTCAGAGGTTGGCAGCTAGTTTGCAGGCTCAGCAAAACACCTTTATCCGACAAACTGCCATCCAAGAATCAAGCACGAAGGCAAGTTATGTGCTGGCATTCAAATTAGCTAAGACCAGCAAGCATTTTTCCGAAGGGGAGTTTCTCAAAGAGTGCATGATAAAGACAACAACAGGTATCTTGTGTCCTGAGAGCAAGAAAAAATTTGAAAAAATTAGCTTATCACGCAGGACAGTGACTCGACGTGTTGAGCTAATTGATGAAGACTTAGCTAGCAAGTTAATCAAAAAAGTGGAGTCATTTACATTATATTCCTTGGCACTGGATGAAATTAATGACATAAATGGCACCGCTCAGCTTTTAATTTTTATCAGAGGGATTAATGACAATTTTGAGATAACGGAGGAGTTTTTGGCCATGGAATCCCTAAAGGGGAAAACGTGGGTAGAGGACTTGTATGACAGTGTGTCGGGGGTCATCAATAGGCACAAGCTACCTTGGAGTACGCTCGCCAACGTTACCACAGATGGATCGCCAAATCTGACTGGAAAAAACGTCGGGTTGCTCAAAAGAATGCAGGAGAGGGTGAAGGAGGACAACCCTGAGCAGGAGGTAATTTTCTTACACTGCCTAATCCACCAGGAAGCACTGTATAAATCCGTATTGCAGCTTGACTACGTAGTGAAGCCAGATGTAAAACTCGTTAACTTTGTTCGAGTGAGGGGATTTCAGCATCGTCAGTTTATTAAGTTTCTTGAAGAAATTGATGCTGATCACCAGGGGCATCATGTATAAACGGTGTGTACGCACAGAAATGTTGCATAAGAACTTTTCCACATTCAAATCGCGATATATAAAACCTACACTTGGCGTAAAGCTACGCACTTTTCCATGGTACCTCATACCTTGTCGTACGCAAGTTCTCCGCTTGGTTTTGCAGACTGGCGGCACCCAGCATCAAAGCATTGCTACTTTTTTCCTGTGTGGTTACACCTTATTTTCCTGAAGCGGCTTTACAAATACACTGAAACTAACCGCATATTGCTTATTATTGTAACGCATCTGATTGTAATTAACTTGTAACAATATAATGGTCCAGGGAACACCCATAGTATTCCAAATACCATAACTGCTTTAGCGTTGTTACTGTCACTGCACCTTCTTCTTCTTCTTTCAGCTGCTCCCGTTAGAAGTTGCCACAGCGGATCATCTTTTTCCATATTACTCTCACTGCACCACTCGGAGTATTTATATCACTGTATCTGAGTATGAATCACAGCAGCAGCTGATCAGAAAGAGAATTATCGGTATACAGCTTCAAGGACACGCTGTCTCAGCCACTGCAAAACGTTTTAAAGCCTTTCCTGTACGGACCTCGCGGTTCAGAAACAGTTTCATCCCAAGAACTTTAAATGCACTCAATCAATTGCACCTTGTAGAACTGTTTGTATTTATAAGTACAATCACCCCACTGTAAACTTGCACTATAGTTATAACATCGCACAACCTGAGCCACTTTATAAAGCACGTATTTACATATGATGAAGATTTCATTTTTAAGGTGAAATGCAGCAAAATATGTTTATTAAATTATACAGATAAAACTTTAACTTCATTTAAATAATCTATATTTTTCACTGGGAGTGTCGTGAAGGATAGAATAATTAAACATGCACTATGAAGATATTTCAATGTTCCTTTAACGGTTTGAAGAATCGGCGCTAAGCTTACAGATGGCTTAACTTCTATTACAGAGCTGATTGTGTGGCGATCAGTTACTTGGGGAAAGATAAGCACTGACTGCAGTGACGGCTACGCCAATATATATTGAATATAACACAGAAAGAGAAAATAACACAGCTAAAAACGCAGCGACACATTTCGGCAAAAGTTAAATGCTTGTGTCATGAGCACAAGTCGGCTATGCAGTGTCTGCAAAGCACGTGGCCATCCACCGTGCATAAGCTGCCTTACTGACATTGGCAGGCGAAGGAGCCTAGAGCCGCCCCTGAGTACTGCTGCAATAAATTATTTCATCGAAGTGAAACACATGTTTAATAACGTGCTTTAACTCCTATCATCATAAAAATTATATCACGTATACATCTCAGTATTTTAGTTATTCAGAGAGCTGTAATATCACAAATGTAATGTATTCTGTGTCCAGTTGGAGGAAGAGAGCCGGTTTAAGAAGCAAGTAGTGATTCACACACATAGAGCACATAGAAGATCAAATACAAAACAAAGCATTTAACGTACTACTTTAATTATGATGTGATTTGAGAAACTGATTAATTAAACGATTTTAAGATGAAGTTTATGATGTTCTACTTTAATGACAAAATAAACTACGTGATTAAAGTGGAAATGTCGAGATTGAAGTTGACATTTCGTGCTTTTTCCCCACTGTGTGCCTTTTTTTCTCTGTATCCTAATAAGCTTTCATATGACACTCAGACAGTGGGCTACAACTCGCCTTTTCATGGCGACTTCTTTTTTATTTCCGGCACTGTGCGATTTTGTGAACATGAGCTTTCAAGTTTCTCCAACAAGCTATGTCACTCGATCAACTTCCTTTTGTTGATTATACCACAGTTTATTTGAACAAATAGTATGTTTTTCCTTTGCCTCCACTTGGTATTCGCTGAAATTCTTATATTTCCCCCCGTGCTTTTCCCATTCTCTTTTCACAGAATGCTGAGCTTAAGGGCGATTTATATTGCATATTCAAAGAGGTGTAATTCTGGGTGGAGTTGGGGCGTTACATGAAGTGTGTGCACGAGCGTTAGTTTTCACGCTGATCGGGATTTATGTAGCGGAAGAACGTGGAAGTTGGAGTACGCACAGATTCCTGCATCTGGATTTTTCTGTGCGTAAGCACATTTCGGCTTTTGTGCTTACGCCATGTTATAGTGCGAGTTCTACGCACGGCATTATACATGAGGTCCCAGGACTTGCTTTAACACTCCAATGTCCGCTGGTTAAGTTTGGGGAAAGTATGTCGACGAGTGTGGGAGATCAAACAGGAGATTATGTCATTTTTGGAGCTACTTGAGAAAGCTGACGATTTTCCTGAGCAGAGTGACACAGATTGGCTTTGTGATTTAGCTTTTGCTGTGGACATACTGACACACATGAATGAGCTGAACGTTAAATACAAGGGAAAGACCAGTTTGTGCATGAAATGTACACAAACGTCAGAGCCTTCAAAACCAAGCTAGCTTTATTCTCAAAGCAAATGTCAAGCAACTCTTTCTTTCATTTCCCCACACTGGCTACGCTGAAAGAGGCCCCTCGACTTGTGAAAAAATGCAGGAAATCACTGGACGACCTGCATGGAGAATTCTACTGTCTGTTCTCTGATTTTGGAAAAATGTACAAGTCACTTCAGCTGGTGTCATGTCCCTTCACACAGGACCCTTAAACGGTGCCACGGGAGTTGATTGATCTCCAATGTGACACCGTCTAAAAGGAGAAGTTCAGCTCTCTTAAACTGGATGAGTTTTATGCTTTATTAAGCGCAGCCAAATTTCCAAGCATCCAGAAGATGGCACAGAGGATGCTGGTGTTGTTTGGCTCTACGTATGTGTGTGAATAGACTTTTAGTGTGATGAACACCAACAAATCACCCCACAGATCCCAGTTGAGCGATGAACACCTCAGATCTGTTCTGAGAATTGCCACAACAAAACTAATACCAGACTTTGATGCATTGGCAAAAAAGAGTGATCAACAACACTGTTCCCACTAAAAGTGAATGTAAATATTAACACTGTAATGCCTTTTTTATGTTTATATTGGATATGTATGCATCTAGAGCTGGCCCGGCCCGTCTATCAAATTTTAAAAGTCAATGTGGCCCCTGAGCCAAAAGGTTTGCCCACCCCTGCTTTAAGCAAAGGAATGAAAGAATAAGCTTTTACATAAAAGAAGAGAGGAGAGATTATGAAGATCTCTTAAAAATCCCAGCTCAAAGATTTCTGGCTGGAGATTGTAAAGAGCAAATTATAAATTGCTTTTATATAGCAATAGTGAATATCATGGATATAATGCATATTGTCTATTAGTTGTTTAGGTGATATAGTCTTAGGGCTACCAGAAGGGTGTAGGCCTGTATTGAATGGATTATGAGTTCAACAAGAAGGACAGCAGTATGTTCTGCCTTGACTTCTGTTTTTTATTACATTTTGTCAGATTACATTGGCAAATATTATTGTTAATGGAACAGTTCTGTTTACCAAGTATGTTCCCTGATTTACTTATAAACCTGTTAATAATTTACAGAGGATATGTGGTTCTGCATTCTTGCAATTTACCAGTCTCACATAGCACTTAGCTGACTGCATGGAATATTGTTTCTAAATGCTTTTTGTTAGAGATGCTTCTGCTGAAGTAGGATGTGTCATATTAATTTCATAACCTCTGGCAATGTGCATGGAAATTAAGTTTTGTTCAGGAAAATTACTTTTAGCAGAAAGCATATAGATTGTAAAGCTCTGCTATTCTGATGCAGAGCAAATGAGAAATTATATTGACAGGCATTTACTTGGAAAGGTTTTGGTCTGAGTAGTATGTGTTTAATTTTTAATAGCAATAGTCTCACAGAACAATAGACTTTTCACTCTTTTAACATGTTTCTCAATAAAATCTATTAACACAGACACTGCAAATTGTGCTATACTGATAGCCCGGCCATTTATCATTCAATTAATTGAATCTGCTTAATATAATTTTATTTTTTATACAGCCATCACAGGGCAGGAGCCAAATTTAGATGGAGTCTGGGTTAATTTCAAGGGACATTTACACACCCACATACACAAACTGATTCAGATAGGTTCAGTTTGAGACACCAGATAATCTAACATGAATGTTTTTCGTTAAAGGAGATATGAGAGGAATATGCAAACTCTACATTAACATTATCTTTGCCAGGTAGTAGTGCTGCTGTAAATTGGTAATATATTTAGTAATTTATTTTTCTCTTATATTTTTACACCAATTTAGAAACAAGCAGGTCATTTATAGTCTTGGAGAAAAAAGACTTGCAGGATATCGTGTCTCTGAGGGAATACAAATAGATGATCTTTCTAAATAAAAGCAAGTTTATATGGGATCGTGTACTTTGACCAGAATTACTGAAAAGTGTTTAGATAAAGTAAAATATTATTTTTAATCTGATGTGGATGCCCTTCTAGTATGTTTGATTACCTGCTACACCAAACTGTCCATAAAGGGTGGAAGCATAACTTGTAGTCCTTGCTCTAATCAGAAATAACTTAGATGGTGCATTGTTTCAAATTAAAGAGAGTAGTGTTGTTCAGCAAGATTTGCCATATCATTTTTTGCAGTGAATATGTATTCACCAGTGACCTTGTTTGTCAAATATTATCCTGGAAACTTGACATACAGAGAATATATTTTTACTAGCTTTCCATGATGCTTTGTGAGGCCAGTCTGACATCACATATTTGTATCACCCATGTGCAGAGCTTTCAATCATGTGTACTGAAGGATTATTGCCCGATCCGCTTTGTGCATGTATGATGTCACAGCACAAACCCAACGGTTGCACCCCAAATGCATTAAAAAAAAAAAACTTGCAGTATTTTCATTTGACAGGTACATTAGCTGACTACAATGAGAATATTATGAGTGCTACCACTGGATACTTAGCACTAATCCCAGTGCACTGACTTAGTCACTAGCCAATGTGCAGGACTGCATGGCTAATTAAATGAATCCTGTGGGATCTGCTCATTTATTTATGGCAGATCTTCACATCACTGTTGTAGCTTGATCTTTTCTAGGTTCCTAAAATTGGAGAAGCTCCCAAGTTGGCAAGGTGAGATCCAGCATGATTTCAATGCATAACAAAAGAAATTTCTCAGTCCGATAAAGTTTGTTTTAAAAATGTTTAGTGAACATTTAAAAAGGAACAAATCACAAAAATTCAGAAAAAAAGTTATTACACATGCAGAATAAAAGGCAAAAAGGGAAAAAAGGTTTCCTCTGTGTTTTATTACAATCTAGTCCTAACATGGAACCTGAGTTGGTTTGTCGTGTGGTGGGTGCGGCAATCCACTGTATCAGCGCATGCTCCTAACCCTTTCCTCTCTTCTCCTCTTAGCTTTCTCATGTTAAACTTCAGTTACTTTCTGTACTTAAAAGTTGTGTTACGTCTCTATGGCGACTTATATAGGCTTCACTTCAGTACATTCAGTACATTCTGCACGTAACATAAATTCAACACATGCAGTATGGTTTGAAACTGTTTGCCCTCCATGCCTTACCATCTGCAAGGCAGATCATAAACTGAACTAGTCTGTAGTAAGAATGACAATAAATAATTAGGATATTCCAATTGCAATTTAACTTGTATGGGTTATAATAGAACCTTCCATTGACTATGCACTAATATATAGGCAGACATTTTAACATGAACTAAAAAAAAACTTCTGTCAATTTAACATAACCTAACAGATTTTTTTCTCCTGGAACTTCACCCTTTCTTTCTACCGTCCTCTCTGTCCAAATGATTTTTTTAACTTCTTGCTGTAACTAACACCAAAACATGAACATCTTATGTCTCAAATGTTTCAGCTATCACAAGTATTGTCACAAATCCACTGTCTATAATCCCAGAAATGGAAAACATCACAAAATGCAATAATGTGATTATGTTACATAGTTCCTGCACCAAAGATTCCTGCAAGTGCTAAAGTACCACAGGATGTCATCCACATTTATTGTGTTTTAGTGGTTGGTTGTGTTCCCTTTTAAATACAGTGGTGACTGGGTTTAAGTTGCTTTCATATACAGGGTGGTCCAGATCTAATTATGCAGATCCAGATCGTCTGGATGACTTTGATTTATGTGGGGACGATTCCAGTTCGGCAAAAAGACGATTCTTCATGTAATCAGTTCGCACACTTCTTCATGGTCCGGGATTTTTTGGGTAATTTTCTATGTAATAAACTTAATAAATTATAGCGTAATGAAAATTGCAAAATTAGATCTGGACCGGTCTATATTTGCTAGTCCTAAACACTTAGGCACAAGTTTGAAGTTAAATGCATTGGTGGCATCATGGTAGGAGCATTGGAATATTGGGGCTACTTTAACATTGATCCCATCAACCTCATCTCAACACTTCTCTTCAAGATAGATATGAGTTGGTATCTGGAAAAAGAGCTGGTGAGAGGGTTCTTCAGCTGATTTCCTAGAGCAATTATTTTACCAGTGGCTTCAAGGGGTCTCACCAGATCTAAAACCAGGGTTCTGATACAGCTGTGGACTGCAGTTGTCCATATGGTGTGCTATTAGAGACCTTAGGGTGTTGGCAAAAATGGCATTTTTTGAAGTGTTCCCACAGATCCCTGCAGACAGAATATGAACAAAGGTTTACTTATTTACATTATCGTTAATATAATTTTACAATAATTATGTCAGACCTGTGATTAACTATTTTATGTTTTTAATTGTTCTGTTATATTTAAAAAACAGATGTGTTTCTCTGCTTGTGTCTTTATTCTTTTTCTATTCTTTTTGGGTGGGGTTGAAGCTGGTTTTGTTTTCTTTTTCTGTGAATTTGTATTTTTCCTTTTTTTTTTCTCTGGACTGATTTTGAAGTAAATTGTTATATCTTTTATGTTTTTATTATCAGTTTGATTGAGCAGTATGCTGTTGTAATATTCAAAATTAAAAATAATATTCTATTTTAAAAAAGTAGACAAAGCATAGTTTTTCAATTATTCTCTTAATGACTTGTTTCATCATGTATAGGAAACTTGCTCCAGTAGTCTTCAAGCCAAAATGCATAATTCTAAACTGGAACAGGCATAATGCCATGACTGCTGCCTTGTTTTTACTATCTCCAATTTACAAATGTCAATAGCCGCCGTGCAGGTCCAAGGTACTAAATAAGGTGGTGCTGTATGTGGAATCCAGTGCCTCAAGCACCAGGAGCATAGAATAAATGTCCAGGTTGGGATAGGCAATCAGGCAAAAACTCTGGGGTGGACAATGGAGACATCAAAGGCTTTGTTATCCTTGTAACTAACATCTTGGTTCTTTTAACACAATATTTTTTTCTATCTTCTGATGGGGAGACATAATGTGCATGGTGGTGAGCAGGTACTTTATCAACAGTATGGTTACTGGGTGTAACAAACTGTTCTTCTGCCCAAACGTCAATTCACCGGAATAGCAAAGGTCTTACCTGTACCACTACGCTAGTCAAGGAAGTGTCACTAGATGTCTTGAACTCTACTGCAAAACACAATATGGATACTTTGAAATTCTTTGTAACACTTGAATAAAGTAACAAATTCCCATCTCCAGGCACTACATGCCTCCTTGCATGAAAGTGGAGACATCTTCAACAGAGTTAATTTATTACCATCTAACTATGAATGCTATGTTCAGGTGGATGGACTTCAAAAGTACATTTTAAATCTTTGAGTACATTTGAATGTTGCCTAGGGTCTTACATTCTGTACTATCAGAAAGGACAGTATTTGATGAATGACGTGGGTTCTCATCCCAAAAGATAGTTATGTCCCACAGTTCTTCTGCATTAGGGTCAAGTCACTCCACCCCACAGGACATATTACAATCCTACTATGCCAGGCATTTTACAAGGGTCTCCAACTAATTTTAGGTTTATTATCCCTCTTTTGTTCTCTTCTTTTATAAAATGTTCTTTATTAGCTGAAGGTTCAATATTTTTATTTATTTAATTACTTTTCATTATGTGCTTGTTGGTAAAGTGGCAGGATCTTTAATTTGATTAAAGCCCTCAGGGGTTGCAGTTAATTTTGTTGCAGTTACTGTAAAGATATTTACTATACCTGTTGCCAAAGTAAATAAGGTTGCTTATTGCTGTAATGTTCCACAGCTCATTAGAAATTATTCATTGATAGTTTGGTAGCCTTTGCACCATTTTGGCTATTTAGGGTTTTCTGGCTGTCAACTTGTTTATAGCAGTAGAATGTGTTTTTGGGTTATGGACTTTAGATTTAGTAGTCTTTTGGTTTCTGTTAATTAATTTTTCCTTCTTTGGTCCATTGCATTTTGCTTTTTCACTGTTTAGAACTTTGATTTTTAGATTGTTGTTTAAATTTAGATTTTGGAATTCTTGATGTGTTGAATAGTAGTTGAATCTTGTGCTGGTTAGGCTGTATTCAACATATTGACACAACTCAAACCCAACTGTCCCAACAATTTTACTTAAAGAATAAGTGTGCACAATTTCAACAAAATCAGTCCGCTGGAAACAGACTTGTTTAATCTGGAAAGACAAACTTGGCTATTGCAGTAGGTGGTTTTTACATTATACATGAATGCACTTACAAAAAGGTTCCATGAGTCTGCTTCCACAAAATAGTAGTTTCTCTGTCTACCTTTCCTTCAACTTCATTCTAAGATTTCTGCTACAACATACAGTTTCCTTGACGTTGCAAAGTTGATTTATATTATCATTTATATTCTCTAGGCATTTAAACACCTTTAACCCTACTTTCAAAGTGGAAAGTTTCAGTTTGTCCATTTTTTCTTTATAATTTAACTTCTCTAATCTGAGAATCAACTTTTTCAGTTTCAAGGGTATCAGTAGCTTTCTTGTAATGTGGATATCAATGCGCAGAGTACTCCAAGTGAAGTCTCATGGATATTGTGCAAACCTGTCATCATATTTTCTGATGTATATCCCATCGTTCAGGAGATATTACCAAGAATTTTATTAGCTTCCCAAATGGCTTTGCCACAATGCCTAAATGTAGACAGGGCCTAGACCACCAGTGCTCCTTGGTCATTCTTATTCACCAATACTATTAAACTAAATCAGCCAAACCCATGCTAACTAATCTGTCGTACCTAGATCTCTTTATACAGTATCTGAAAGTTTGTGATGATATATCTGTGCTTAATTATTTTTCATTGTTTTTCTGTCTTGACCCTGAACATGTCACTTTTTATTGGAGATAATGTTAAGGGCATATTCACACTTCAGCATTGTAAATTTCCAGTGTTTGTTTTCATGCTTTTTAATGGCCTTTTGGCAGCATTTTTCAAGTGTTTTTTAGGGCATTTTTCAGGTTTTTTTTTCAAGCATGTTCCCAGTGTTTTCAAAGAGGTGTTTTACAAAAAAAATATTATTTACACAATTTCCATTTTGTAGGTTGTGATGTGTTGTGGTATTGTGAGGTGACTGTTGTGTTTCCAGACTGTCTTCTATTATTTTACTAGCCATCCCCCACGGCTTTGCCCGCGTATTAGTGAAACAGGACAGTGAGGAGGGCCCTACCCAGTTCTCTACTCCTGACGTCACTCTTCCCCCTCCCCTTGGCCTGCAGCCTCTGTCTTGGATTAGCGTGAATATATCACTCCTGCAAGCGAACTGTGATTCTTAGCGCAATGAAAACAGTCACAAAATCAACAGGAATGTCCAAGCAAATTATAGAAAAAAAGATCGAAATCTGTTAAGTACTTCTCTTGTGAAAAGTGGACCGACATACAAATGGGTCTAAAAAACTGAAAGAAATTTTGCATTTGGACCATGAAATTTTTAAAACTGTTTTTTTACTGAGCGTGCACTGATGGGCCAAGGGTAACCTACATTCTAAATTTCAAGTCCCAAATCCTCATGTTTCGGGAGATTTTGTGATGATTGAGTCAGTGGTATTTGGCTTTTATGTATACAGTAGACCCTGCAAAGTAGCGGTTCAGAGTTCACAGACTCAGTCATTTGCGGATTTTTCCTTAGAACCTAACTATTAATTGTTAGTGGAAAGCGCAAATATCCTCTGCAATCTCTTATGGCTTTTTTCATGGCAATACTGTACTGTAGAGAGAACAGGAAGCAACCTCTGAGTGAAATGTGGTTTGGAACGGTGAAAGTAGCCAACCCGAGAGTGTTATTCATTTCTCCTTGCTGCTGATTGATTGCTGCCTTGTGACGTGACTCCAGCTGAGTGTCCTCTTGTTTACCATTTTGTTATTGTATTAATTTTGTTATTCTTAAATGCATAAGATATTGCCGAATTGCCCTGCACCTTCTAAGGCTTCTGGCACTGAACCTAAGTGCCAGAAGAAGTTTAAAACACTCCATGAGAAGGTCAAACTACTGGATTTGCTCCAGGAACTAAAAAATTATGCTGCAGTAGCGCACTACCATGGCATTAATGAAAGCACCGCACGCTGCATAAAGAAGAACAAAGCAGCGATCTGGAGTACCTTATTTTTAAGTTTCTGTGATAGTGCCAAAAAGGTAACGACCGTAAGGAATAAAAATATCGTCAGGATAGAATCTGCCTTGGCATTGTGGATAACCAACTGCAGGAAGAAGAATGTCCACTTGGACGGTAACATCATCCGTGAGAAAGCAATGTAGCAACTTCCCATCACAATGTTCCTGAAACCTATAAAGAAAAGCCAGCATGAAACCCCACCAGAAGAAGACCCGTCCAAACATATGACTGAAGAAGAGGCACCACCGGAGGAGTTATAAATCCATCGTACTGCACAGCTACTTCATCATCATCATCAATATCATTCATTATTAGTTAATACCCATACATTTTACTGTATTTTAATTAAATTAAATTATTATGTATTTACTCTACTTATAACAAAGAAAACACTAGCACATAGCAAAGAAAACGTGCTTGCATGAATTACTGTACGTATAGCACTAACATCGGTATTTTACATTCTAGCACTGCGGGAGACACAGCAGTACAGTACTGTACAGTATACGGGTTTACCTTTACATTCTGTTTTTAGGGAATGTATTAAGGTAATTTTTTAGGTAATTGTCACAGGTAGCTGGGGGTAGTACCCAGCCGGGTGCAAGTAAAATGGGCCACCTCCCTCTATTCGATGGCTGGAGTCGGGTGGAAGAGGACAGAGCTCGCAAGGAGAGAAGTGGAGGCGGTTAGAGACAAAGAGGAGGCATTGGATAGAGAGGCCTGGACTTTAGGGGAGTTTGTGGGTTGTGTGCACTTGTGTAAATAGCGACTGTAAATAAATGTGTGGTGGTGCTTTTAAACATGTCTAACTGTCTGTGTCCAGGTCACATTCCACAGTAATGTATTAATGTATTAAGCCGAGTTTGCAAAGAAATTAAAGTGCTTTGGGGGCATACTGTATTTAGGGTTTAAACTATAAAAATAGGCATTTAAAAGACATTTTTTAAATAGGCATGTGCTCACTAGAGTTTGTTTGACCTTGAACGACAGGTCATCCTACACCTTTTGGACATCCTACATATTGATTTTGTCAAAGTAAGTAATTTCTGGTAAGGCCAGATCTTTATTTTTCCTTACCTATACTTAAATACTTAAATCATTTTAAATGAATCACATTGTTTCAAATAACAGAATAATACAATTTGTTCATGAATTAAAGAACGACAAAGAAGGGATATTTGCTAATGTGTAATTACAAAGACAGAATCCAAAGCAGCCAACAAATATAAAACATATATTGTTGCTTTATGTTCTTTACTTGTTTTAGTTTTAAGAGAAGATGGGTTTAGCTTGTAGTTTTTAACTTGTTTCTTTTGTAGTATAGTCTCTCTTTGTCACATCTGTGTGGCAACAGAAAAATAAAAGTGTTAGTACTCCCTATTGCTCAAGCACAACAATGTAAGTGAGAGAAGCTAAGTGTCACACCTGGCTGCCACATAAGCATGAAAATTTTATTAACATGCTGCTGAGACACCTGATTTTTGGCAGCAGTATAGAGGCTAAGAAAATGGAGAAACAACACAAGGTGCAAATCTCTGTCAGGGAACTATCACAAGAATAAAAAAATAGAAGGCTACTGGTAGGACTACAAAAATCTTGTTGGAGCTTGCTACAAGAAGTTGGGTACCAACAACATGTTTTGTTGCCCCATGTGGAGTTTTCTTTGTTACATAGTATGTCCTGTTAAATGTTAGTTATATGTTAGTAACAACAATGGTGGCACAGATCCCACTTGCTATTCAACTAATCATCTGCAGCAAGAAAACCTTTTTCTACTGGCTATCACATTGGAAGTGGAAAAGCACTACTATCAGATAAAGGGACGGTGATGTGGATTTTCCCCATTCCTGTTTTCAGTTAGTCTTCATGAATGAGGTGTGCCTCATAAGATTATACACCTTCTGTATACTGGTGGTAGGACTGTATTGTATTCTCCAATTTTCCAGGAAGCACTTTACAAAGAGGACTATTCGATTACATCTTTCTTTCAAGTAACTTTTTTAGCATTTCTACACTAATTTCAGATTTATGCGCGCTCCCTCCTTGGTCTGATCTGTTTGATTGTCTGGATGAGTTGCAATGTTGGATTGCAGTGATAATGCTAAGCACAGGTGTGCACAAGGAAGTGCCCCGTGGGTATGTTGATTTATCCATAGTGCTATTAAAGCAATATATTGATTGGTGAATCACCAAGAAAGATCGTAATATCGTGGCATGCTTGCAGCGTCAGGATCACCAGTGAGATACGGATCTGCAATGTGCGAGTGGAGGATTGTTCTGTCTGCTCTGCTACCCCTGCCACTGTAGTGTGTTTGCAGTTCCCAATTTTGGAATCTGCCTGTACATCTGCTCTTATTATTATCTTTATTGACCAAGGGGATGCTTTTATAGAATCAAATCCTTTGATTCTGGTGGAACCGGAGGGATTTCTGAATCTAAAGGGTCTGGTGCACAATGGGTGGCATTTCGGAAAATAAAGAATGTGCAGGACTGAGCTTTATTTCTTATTTGCCAGGCATCAGTGGGGGAGCAGACAGGGTCAGACAGAGCTAATGCATGACTTTTCTTACAAGTACCATGCACTTTATTTGTAATGGAATCCTGATAAAACTGAAGAACAGATAGCATTCTCTGTGCGTGTAACCGAGGCTTGCTGGGGAACTCTGTGTTATAGTGAGCTCTGTGAACAGGGTCCTTAATATCAAAGGACTTGGCCTTGATGAGAAACATTTGGGTCAAAATAAAGGCCCTTGAAATAAGGTAGAAGCTACTTCAAAAACTAGTAAGCCCCAAGACACAAGAACCCGAGCCCAAGGATGCATGGTTTATCTCTATCATAGTTGACCTACTGCTATTAGTTGCCCCATTGAGGGTATTACTACTGGGGATGCCACTGTGGATACAGGGAGCACCTTTACCTTGTGGAATCCCAGCTTTTGGCATAAAATCATAAAATTAAGCATCCCTATGAGCAGTTGCAACAGTAATGGCTGATAGGAGAGCATAAAATGACATGGGCAGGGTACTGTTCCGGTTTAATCTTTACTCTTTCTCATAGAGGGTGGATATGTACATCCTGCAGATTGCACACCTGGCCATGCCACTGCTTCTGAGACTATATTCCATCACAGCTGGCAGTGTTAACCTCAAAATCTCATTGCACTTACTGGTTTTGTTTGGACTATAGGGGTATTAATACCAAAACCTACCACAATGCTTACCCCATGCCTCTGGTTCATGAAATCATGGAATCCCTGCATGGAGCAGTGGTCCTTAAGTTCATTTGATTTCTACAGTAGTCTGGATATTGGCAGGTTGGCATGGGAAACAGCATTGGGGCTAAGACAGAGGTCATCACCCCAGAGTGCTTTTTTAATTCCTGGGTTATGCTATTTGGATTGAAAAATAATGAAGCAACATTTCAATGGCTAATGGAGCAAGTCCTGAATGGGTTGATTGGAAAGATCTGCTTCCTTTATATAGATGACATCATTGTCTTCTTCCTGACAACCCATGTCATTGGGTAGATTAAATTATTTTAATTGCCCTGGTCCTGCAGCGCTTGGTGTAGATGTCCTGCAGATAGGACAGTAATGACCTTAAGATGTGCTATGCTGAAGACACCACTCTCTGCAGGGGATTTTTGGTCTTGGACTGAGCAATTCCTAAACCATGATGTGCAGCTCTGTGCTTGGATGCTCTCTATGATTGGTGAGACCTTGAATTTCCTCAACCTCCTCAGGTAATAAAGGCACTGTCTTGTCTTCATGACCTGAGTTTGTGTGTGCTGGGTTCATGTCAGGTCCTCAGTAATGTACACAGACAGGTACCCGAAGTCACTCACCCAATTAACAGTAAGTTCATGCTGTTACTTCTGCCTCAATCCACCACTAGCCCCTTGGTCTTGCTGACATTCAGTGAGTGGTTATGAGCTTGGCACCATACTGCCAGATTCTATACCTCGTCAAGATAGGCCTCCTTGTCTTTGTTAGAAATGAGGCCTCAGACAACTGTGTCATTAGCAAACTTAACAATGGTCTTGGAGCTGTGTTAGACTACATAATCGTGTACAGCAGGGGACTCAGAACACATGCAAACTGGAGTGGATCAAAGTCCCTTGGAAGGAAAAAAGAGATGAAGTCTTTAATAATCCCCTCGAAGCACTTCATGACAAAAGACGTGAGTTCTACAGGGCGGTAATTATTAAGGCACATGGGTTTGTTGTTCTTTGGTATGGATACAATAACAGATTTTTTAAAACAGGGACCATGGACTGGGCTAAAGAGTCATTAAAGGTGGATTTAAACAACCCAGCTAGCTTGCACATAATTTAAGAATGCACCTGGAGATTCCATCTGGACCTGGAGCTTTCCGGCATTCACATGACTTAGATCACAAAGAATATCACGCACTGAAACAGAGATTGTAACTCTTCTGCTCTAAGTCCTACTGCTAGCCCTATCATCCTTGATAAACGGCAAGTTAATGCTAGCTCCATTAAAGCTAAACAGCGCATAGAAATCATTCATATCATCAGCCAGAGAAGTGTCAACATGCACACTGGATTTACCTACAAAGTCCATAATGGCCTGTAGTCCCTGCCACATTCGTCTGCTGTCCCCCAAATGAAAGTAAGACTCCACTTTTTCCTAAATTGAATTTACAATGAAAAGTATATGCACATAGAATATACTGTAATACTCTCAAAAGAGGGGCATCTCAGGGGTGTGTCCTTAATTCTTTGTTGTATATCCTCTATACCTATGACTGATCACCTATACAGAGCTGATGACACGGTGGTGGTGGGCTGCTTCACAGGGGAGAAAGACAGTTAATACCTGGATGAAGTTGTCAGCCTTGTGCAGTGGTGTTGGGCTAATCATTTAAACCTAAATGTCAGCAAGACCAAGGTAGATGGAGGCTTCAAAAAAGAAATTACAACCCACTCATCATCAACAACGGTACATGTGTGGGCAGCTGAGGAAGTTAAGACACCCCCACATTCTAAAGACCTTTTACTCTGTAGTCAGTAAAGAGCATCAATGAAAATGATGGCATCACTGCCTGGTATGGGAGCTGCACTTTCCAAGTATGGAGTTATTTACAGAATTATTTCTAGAACATTGATAGGCTGGCTGAGCACATCTCTGGGACTTCACTTCCTCCTTTGCAAGGTATCTTCAAGAGATGGTGCTTGGTCAGGTCTGTAAGGATATCCAAGGACTCAAGTCATCTCAGAACAAACGCGTTAAGATGCTGAAGTCAGGCAGATGATTCTGTGACCTAAAAACTCGGACTGAGAGATTCTGCAGGAGCTTCTATCCATTTGTTATCAGATTGATAAATTATTAGATTGTTTTTGTTTTTGCTATTGTTATGTTTTTCTGCTATTGCTATCTTGTATTTTTGGTATAAGTTAGCATTCAATTTTTCTTTTAGACACAGTCCAGTATCTGCAAGGATAATAAATTAACTACATTTTGTACTCGTGTATGATTTTGCATGTGACAAATAAACCTCTTGAACTTTTAATGAGAAGCTACCCATCTTAGCTTCTGCTTACTCCTTACTTTGATTCTTCCCAGAGTCTTTTCTAGTAATTCCTAACTTCTCATTATGTGGTCAAAATATTTAAGTTTTATTATCACTATACGCAGTAATCAGTTGATAAGGATAATGTCCCAACAACAATTATTGTGAGCACTAAAACACCGGAAGACACTAATACGATGATAGCACAAAAAACAGAAATCAAACTATATGGACCTTGACATAGTGATATCTTTGCTGTTTAATATCCTGTTCAGATTTGCCATAATTTTTCTTCCAAGAAGCAAACATCTTTTAAGTTCATTTAAGCCCAGAAAAATGAAATCTGTCACAGCCTTCACTGTTTCCCTCATCTGTCAAGGATTAATAAGATTTTATAATATAAGCTTAGTTTTTTCAAAGTTGAGCAGCAATTCATCTTTGGTGTTTTCTCCACATTCATCAGCAGGCTTCTCAGATTCTCCTCACTTTTAGGCATCAGAGTAGAATTATCAATATATCTGAGATTGTTGATATTTCTTTCAGAAATATGAATTCCAACTTCTGGTATATATAGCCTGGAGTTTTTCATACTACACTTTAAGTATAAGTAAATAAACAGGGTGGTAGTGTACAGCCTTGTTGTGTTCCATGCCCAATCTGAAACCAAAGAGCTTTTCCTTGTGCAGTTCTAACTTTTGCTTCTTTCACCAAGAGGCAAATAAGGTAACCCAGTATTCCATTTTTGAGAGTGATCTGCCTGCAATCACAGAAAACACACCATCCACATGGTAAACACTGTAAGGTGTGCACCTCCACACTTGAAAGAAAACACATCACCCCAGTAGTAAATAGGAAACATACCACCTCTACACTTGGAATAACAAGGAAGTAGCTGGTTGAATGAGAGACTCTATATGGATACAGCCAGCTATTGAAATAATTACTGTGTTATTTAAAGCTACAGTTTTATTTATAAATGTTAAAAAGTGTGGGTTACTTGACTTGACAATTTGTAATGCTGAAGCTATTAATGGCATCTTGGTTACAGAAAAAATACATTACATCGGCATCTTGATAATCATAGACCAGAGGGACAGAATTTCTCCTAATTTTAATCCTGTGATAAAGCAAAAAACAAATTAATCTGCTGTCTGCAAAGGGATTTGTCTTTTGTCCAAGGCAGAAAATATTTCAAGAAATACTGTATATTGCCTCTTCATTACAAAAAGATGACAAAATTGTTAAAATGATAGACCATATATTCTTTCATTTTCTGTGGAAAAACTGTGTACATTTTATTAGAAAATGAAGGACTTTTACATTAACGATTAACTGGTTAAAATGTTTTTCTTGAATAGTAGTTCCTCTTTTTGGAACTTTATTTCCAAACTTGTTTTTGATCAGCTTGGGTGACTCTCCTTTCTTTTTACATGCAATTATAGAAAATATCTATTAAGATATGAGAATTTCATAAACAGACATTACTGGAATGGAAGATTATCTACAAGAATAATATTTATCCAAATAATTGTTATATTTGGAATAACTGTAATATTTTGTGCAAAAATAAGTGTATTTCCCCACATAGTTTTTTGACGAAATTATCCTTTTGTAAGCTCATTTGTTGAGCATATGGGGTATTCTTGTGAGTTCCAGTGAATTTATCAATTATTTTAATTTTTCTGTTACAGCTAAAGAATTGGCTTTTGTAATGGGGGATATACCCGATGTCTATGTGATTTTGCATTAAGGTGGTTCTTAACAAAATGTTTTTTCTTTAATTAACCCTGATAACACAGCGTGTAGAAGAATTTGTTTTTCACAGTCTGTTAAGAATAACAATAACCAAGCTGTCTGCTATTTATTTCAAAAATTAGGTGGTTTCAGTACTTTATATAACTGTATGTTAAAGCAACTTTCTTAATTTAACCTCTTTGGAAAACTTTGGTTATTGTCCCTGTTTGTTTTATTACAAAGTAGGGGAACAACTGTTCATTGTTAACAGCACCATCTTTACAAACAGGCTAAGACCACAGCTTGGGCACAGTTAACAAAATGTAAATGTAAATATAGCTAGGCAATTACCATATTATTATCCTGTTGGAATATATAATTTGCAAAGTAATATTTTAGTGGTGTTTTACTCTTACTCAAAGGGGATATATATCATACATCACATTATCTTCTTTACAAGCAAGCATGTAAATGCGCTGTATGAATGAATACACTATAGATCAGTGGAACACAATCCTAACACACTTAACCTAAAACACCAAAACATTCCCAAATACCACTTCACTCCCAGATAATCAATCAAGGCAAGAGCTGGGAGAAGTTCATGCACGTTCTAAGTCAGTGGGGGGATGGAATAGCCAGCTGCTTGCAGCTTGTCTTTATCGGCACATTTAGAAGACAAAAGATGCTGGCGGAGAGGTGCAAATGGATTTAAGAAGCGATTTAAGGTGGGGCGGATGTACAAGTTTTTTCGTAGGCTCTGGTAATTCTAGTGTTAAACACATACAAGTGTGCTGTGGGTCTGGAGGTTTTTTATTTTTTTATAAGGTTTTTAATCACTTACACACAACTGGAAATGCCCAGGAACCTCATTTATAAAGCTTGTGTTACACACAAAAAGAACCTCGAAATGTGTGTACTGAATTTCCCAAGCAAATGTCGGGATTTATAAAAGAAAACTTGACGAAAAGCCTCCGTACATTTATGTCAACTCTGGCCAAGAAACTGGGAAATGATGACACTCTTGTTCAAGCAGGGAAATGCAGCCAGAACAGTTAAATGACGACTTACACATTAAATAATTCATATTAGGGTCATTACTATAATGTGTACTGGTATGACATACTAAATCTCAAAAGTGTTGAAAATGAGTCTACTCTAAACTCAATTTTAGTTCCCTTTCAAGATGGCCAGCCCTGTGTATTTACACTGAAGAACTTTTACAAGATAACTGTGATATATAAATCTAAATTGTGTAAAAATGTGTGTATGAAAGGTTTCATGAATCTTTTTTTAGTATGTGCATTTTCCATTTTACGGCATGTACATAATTTCAAAATCAAATTCATACAGTTTGATAAATGAAGTGCCAGGTATCCACCAAGGAATAATAATAACATACATCCATTGAGCATCTTTCTGAAACAGAGCAGATATAGTTTAAATATGCAGTATTCTGTTTCCTAGCCACGTTTTAAAATGGAATGTAACCAGTTTTCCTAAAATGGAGTATGATACACTTGCAAGAAGAAACTGCACTGTTGTAGGGTGGAAGCCAAGCTATGATGACATTAAACTTTTCAATGGAAATGCCTAATCCCCTAAAAGATGGTACATAGACACATTTGAAGAAACCCAAAATCAAATAAAGGGCACACTGTAAAACTGTATTAGAGTACACAATACCTTTGACTGTAGAATTTTCTCAATGACCACATAACATCCATTTTCAACCTGACATATAAGTAGATTAGGCAGACATTTTATATATATATATATATATATATATATATATAAGCGCTGCTGCCTCACAGTTAGGAGACCCAGGTTCGCTTCCCAGGTCCCCCCTGTGTGGAGTTTGCATGTTCTCCCCGTATCTTTGTGGGTTTCCTCCGGGTACTCCGGTTTCCTCCCTCAGTCCAAAGACATGCAGGTTAGGTGAAATGGCGATTCTAAATTGTCCCTGGTGTGTGTGTGTGTATGTATGTGTGTGTGTGCGTGCCCTGCAGTGGACTAGCGCCCTGCCTGGGGTTTGTTTCCTGCCTTGCACCCTGTGTTGGCTGGGATTGGCTCCAGCAGATCCCTGTGACCCTGTAGTTCGGATAGAGCGGGTTGGATAACGGATGTATATATTTATACTGTATATATATATATATATATATAGTGGTAGCCGGCCCAGACACAGACAGGAAGATACGTTCATGCCACCCACAACACATTTATTTATCATATTTACAAGAGCCACAAACCCCAACGTCCCCCAAGTCCTGGCCACAACACACTGCCTTCTTACTCTTCAGGCCGCCTCCTTGCCTCCTCCAAGACCTCGTCCTCTTTCACCCGACTCTAGCCTTGAATGAAGGGAGGTGGCCCCTTTTATGGTCCCCCAGATGTGTTCCAGGTGTGTCCTGGCAATCTTCCACCGAAACGCCCCAGTATGGTGGAAGTGCCAGCTGCATCCTTGGAAGCACTTCGGGTGTCCCTGCTCCTCTTCCTCCCAGCACTTCTGGGTGTGGCGGAAGTGCTGATGTTCAGGTCTGCAAAGGCATAGGAGCGCCCCCTGGCGGTGACCACGGGCCCCTACAGGGTGTAGCTTCAAAGCTGTGTACCCGTGGGCCCCCACATGGTCTGGGGAAGGCGCAAGCTGGAACTGATTAATTGTATTTACATGCAATCCTATGGTGGAAATTTCTTCGGTTCACGACCAAATTGATTTACGACCAGAGGTTTGGAACGAATTATGGTTGTGACCCAAGGTTCCCCTGTATATATATATATATATATATATATATATATATATATATATATATATATATATATATATATATATATATATATATATATATATACTGCTCAAAAGAATTAAAGGAACACTTTTAATCAGAGTATAGCATAAAGTCAATGAAACTTATGGGATATTAATCTGGTCAGTTAAGTAGCAGAGGGGTTGTTAATCAGTTTCAGCTGCTGTGGTGTTAATGAAATTAACAACAGATGCACTAGAGGGGCAACAATGAGATGACCCCCAAAACAGGAATGGTTTAACAGGTGGAGGCCACTGACATTTTTCCCTCCACATCTTTTCTGACTGTTTCTTCACTAGTTTTGCATTTGGCTACAGTCAGTGTCACCACTGGTAGCATGAGGCGATACCTGGACCCTACAGAGGTTGCACAGGTAGTCCAACTTCTCCAGGATGGCACATCAATACGTGTCATTGCCAGAAGGTTTGCTGTGTCTCCCTGCACAGTCTCAAGGGCATGGAGGAGATTCTAGGAGACAAGCAGTTACTCTAGGAGAGCTGGAGAGGGCCATAGAAGGTCCATAACCCATCAGCAGGACCAGTATCTGCTCCTTTGGGCAAGGAGGAACAGGATGAGCACTGCCAGAGCCCTACAAAATGACCTCCAGCAGGCCACTGGTGTGAATGTCTCTGACCAAACAACCAGAAAGACTTCATGAGGGTGACCCAAGGGCCCCATGTCCTCTAATGGGCCCTGTGCTCACTGCCCAGCAGCATGCAGTTCGATTGGCATTCGCCATAGAATACCAGAATTGGCAGATGCACCACTGGTGCCCTGTGCTTTTTACAGATGAGAGCAGGTTCACCCTGAGCACGTGACAGAAGTGAAAGGGTCTGGAGAAGCCATGGAGAACATTATGCTGCCTGTAACATCATTCAGCATGAGCAGTTTGGTGATGGGTTAATGATTGTCTGGGGAGGCATATCCATGGAGGGTCACACAGACCGCTACAGGCTTGACAAAGGCACCTTGGCTGCCATTAGGTATCAGGATGAAATCCTTGGACCCATGGTCAGGCCCTATGCTGGTACAGTGGCTCCTGGTGCATGACAATTGCTGGCCTCATGTGGTGAGAGTATGCAGGCAGTTCCTGGAGGATGAAGGAATTGATACCATTGACTGGCCACCACACTTTCCTGACCTAAATCCAATAGAACACCTCTGGGACATTATGTTTTGGTCCATCCAATGCCACCAGGTTGCACCTCAGACTGTCCAGGAGCTCAGTGATGCCCTGGTCCAGATCTGGGAGGAGATCCCCCACAACACCATCTGTCATCTCATTAGAAGCATGCACCGATGTTGTCAGGCATGTATACAAGAACACAGGGGCCATACAAAGTGCTACGTACAATTTTGAGTTGCTGCAATTAAATTTTGGCAAAATGGACTAGCCTGACACATAATTTTTTCACTCTGATTTTTGGGGCGTCTTTGAATTCAGGGCTCTGTAGTTTGATCATTTTCATTTCCATCAAACGATGTGGCATCCTTTCGTTCCTAACACATTACCCAGTCTATATCAGTATAGATATCCAGAAAGATTTCTTTTTCCCATTGAGATCTGATGTGTTTTCAAAGTGTTCCTTTAATTTTTTTGAGCAGTTTATATATATTTATATAGTGACACTAGAGGGCACTGTCGCTACTCAAACCCCACAGACAAAACGTCCAGACACCAGGTAAAAGTACTAGAAATATTTTAATTTCTTCTTTGATTGAGTTGGTGCCACAGTAGATCACAATCACCCCAATAAACAATAAATTAATCCTCCTCTCCTCCCAGCAGCTCCGTCACACTACCCCACAACCCTGGCTCAGCTTGCTGGGTCTCGACCAGTCCTTTAAATAGTCTTCGACCCGATAGCACTTCCGGGTCAGATGAAGACTTGTATATTTCTTCACCCCGGAAGTATTTCTGTTCTTCCATCCCCGTCACTTGGGAGTACCTCCGGGCTATAGGGAAAATAAAAGTCCTCCCATCTCCCTGCACCATCACATGGTGGCACCCAGCAGGGCTGTGAAGCCGAATTCCATCTCCCATGGTGCCCTGCAGGAATCCAGGGCACCTGTAAGCTGCAGGGAAGTCT
The DNA here is from genome assembly GCF_016835505.1 of Polypterus senegalus. Taxonomy (NCBI): domain Eukaryota; kingdom Metazoa; phylum Chordata; class Cladistia; order Polypteriformes; family Polypteridae; genus Polypterus; species Polypterus senegalus. The sequence continues at coordinate 82,863,659 of NC_053157.1, forward strand.
CCATCTAGCGTCCTGGAGGTGGCGACCGGGTTGAACTGCCGGCCGTCCATCACAATATATATATATATTGGTATATATATTGGTATTCTTCTTCTTTTTCCCCTATGCTTTTGCCATTGTCTTTTCACAGAATGCAAAACATAAGGGGCTATTTATTTTGATTTGCATATTCGGGTGGAGCGGCAGGTGTGTGCACAAACGTTACATTTCATGCAGACGGATTTATGTAGCGGAAGAATGTGGAACTTGGTGTACGCACAGATTTAGGCATCTTGATTTTTTTGTGCATATGCACATTTCCAATTTTGTCCATACACCATGTTTTAGTTTGAAATATATGCACGGTGTTAAACATGAGGCCCCTGGTGTTTTTTTATGGGAACTTGAACCAGTGACCTTCCAATTACTAGTGCAGATCCCTAGCCTCAGAGCCACCACTTTGCCTGTGAACAGAAGAAACAAGAAAAATGCTAGACATTAAAAAAGTATGTAAATATGTTGAATATTACAGTGTAATATTTTCAACTACTGGAACATTACATATTCTGTGTCTCTATTCTGTATATATATATATATATATATATATATATATATATATATATATATATATATATATATATTCCTTCTTCCAAAATAATATTGAAACCAAAACCACATATATTATTCCATATGTGGCATTGCAATTTTATTATGCACAGGAATCATAAACTGATCGCTCTGCCCAGGTCATTGTATAACTTAGCATTCTATTAGCCTTTTTAATCACTTGTATGCAGTGTCGAATAAGTTTATCAGAACTTGCATCTCTTTTTTGAAAAGAGTACATTCTGGCCTCAAAACCATGATTATGTAATTGCATCCAATATTTTTTCTTGCTTTGTGTAAAATTTTAAATGTATTTCTGTTCAGGTTTACTTGACAATTAATTTTATCCAGGCTAACCTGTAACATTTTTTGTGATTAATGCAAATCTGTTATTCGTTTAATTTAATGAAATGTGCAAATTTTTTTGTTACATTTTTTGTCTAACTCATTTTGAGTTAATTCTAAGAAGCAGTGACTTCAGCACTAATTCCACTGAGACACCACATTTTATATAATTTTATTCAGAAAACGTTTAATGCATTATAACTTGTTCTTCTACATTTAATTTATCTCTGCATCCAAGTTTCATGACTAGCCTCTAGTGACCTTATCTTTTAAAAGTAATTTTCAGAATCATGGTAGATAATATATGTTGTAGAGTTACCAAACGTTTTTGTTGTTTCTTATTAAGACTCTAACAAAATAGTGAGAAATTAACTTGTAAACTCATGTTGACTGCTGGTTAACCCACCTATACTGAATAGCTGTTTTTCTGTCTTTTATTTTAATTATAAGTAATATTTTTATGTTATAAATTAAGCAGCTCTATTAATAGGTGACACAATGGGCTTGAACACATTTTGAATACAATGCAGTATGCTATGGTAGCTATGCTTTCAACTTCATCAGTATTTAGTCATGTAATTTTCTAACCCACTTAATCCATTGTACCTATCCTGGCTAGCACACAGGGCAAGAACAAGTCTTAGACAAGGCCCCCAGTTCATCACAGAGCAAACACACACCCACACCAAACACACACTAGGGCCAATTTAGTATCACCAATTCACCTAACCCTACATGTCTTTGGACTGTGAGAGGAAACCCACGTACAAATAGGGAGAACATGAAAACTCCACGCAAGGAGGACCCAGGACGCAAACCCTGGTCTTGTTATTGCAAGGCATCAATGCTATCACTTCACCGTAAAAAGTTCTTTAGTGTGTTATAAACATACTTAGTATAGGCAGGAGTGGACATTAATGATATTCATTACATCACTGTTGAATGTGTAGTTAAGTTTTTTACATATATTGCTCCACTTTGTTTTCATTTCTCGTGCTGCATAAATCGACAAGAAAGAATTTAATTTGTTTCTGACAGAAGAAAGGCTAAGAAAGTTGTTTGTTTTGCAGAGACGTCATAGAAAAGGGGTGGCAAAACTCCTAGATAGACACTGATTGGTGTCTTGTACCAAAAGTTGCAAAAAGGTTTTACATTCTACCATTTTGAGAACCCTACACCCTGGATGTTGCTGGAGCAGTACAGATTTTAATTTTCTTAAACATTTGGAAAAGAAAATATATGTAGCCTGAACATCACCTCAGCTAACTGCTCCATTCATCTCTGTCAACTTTGGAGTCTCCTGACAGAGCCTGGCTGTGGATGTGTATGCTGAAAGATCTTTCATACAAACTAAGGTAAAACTGATTTGTGTTTTGGTTGATTTATATTGCTGTTGGGGTTATTTTGTCACTGTCATGGTTTTGAGATGGCACTGTAAGCAAACAACTTTTTCATAGTGCAATTGAACCTGGTCTATTTGTGAAGTTAACGCTCCCCTCTGGACACTCATAGTTTGCCTTTTATTTGATATTAGCAGAATACCCACGCTTCACAGCGGATAAGTAGTGTGTTAAAGAAGTTATGAAAAAGAAAAGAAAACATTTTAAAAATAACATAACATGATTGTCAATGTAATTGTTTTTTGACTGTTATGAGTGTTGCTGTCATCAAGGATTTGATTATCATTATTCCTTTTAATCAGGTTCATATTTGGAGGATGTGTTGTGTTCAAGTTACATTCCGTGTTTGTCAACCGTTGCAAAGATAACAGGTTTCATTCATCGAAGTGTTCACTACCCAAATTGGTACTCGTGAATCTAAGATGTTTAACAGGCATTCCTGGTATTAAGTTGTGGATTTGCCTGCGAATATTTAGCAACAGCGTGTCTATTAACTTGTGGATTTTTCTGCTAGTATTTGGCAGCAGCATCACGAAGTTGTTTTCGTCCAGCTGCATCAGAAAATGTAGCACAACGTCTGACACGCCTCCTTTTTACTGTTTTCTCACAGCTTGGATTGCTGCTGTCATAATCGGTTTGAGTTTAATGGTTTGTTTCAATTACGTTAGTATTTGCAGGACTTGTGTTAAAGTGACATTTGGCATCTGTCAAGCGTTGTAAGCATACAACCGGCTTCATCGATAACTTTGCATCCAGCTTTTGAGAGTTGAAACATTCATAAACATCAAAGTGTCCACTACTCAAATCGTCACGTGTTAATCTAAAATGTTTAAGAGGCATTGGTGATTCTCCAAAGGTGTAAAATATTTGGCCATTTCGGTACAGTTGAAAGCGACAACCAAACAATTCAGTGGCAGCCATCAACTCACATGTAGAAGCATAGGTGAAAGGCTTAAGCATTTCACTCTTATAGTGCTCCTGTGTAGTATAATTATCTCCTGTACCGTCATTAGTCCACACCACATAAGACACAACGTAAAGATTGAGCCTGATATGTCAGTGCAATATGTAAGACAGAGAATGGAAAAGGCAGGCGGCATCTCTGGGCATGGAAACCACTCGGTAAGTGACAGTTCTTTGATCGATGGTGATCACCTCGATAGACATCTCACCACCCAAATCACTACTCGTGAATCTAAGATGTTTAACAGGCATTCCTGGTATTAAATTGTGGAATTGCCTGCGAATATTTAGTGGCAGTGTGTCTATGAACTTGTGGAATTGCCTGTGAGCATTTAGCGACAGTGCCTCTATGAACTTGTGGATTTTTCTGCAATTGTTTGACAGCAGCATCACTAAGTTGTTTCTGTCTAGTTGCATCAGAAAATGTAGCACAACATCAGACACGCCTCCTTTCTACTGTTTCCTCACAGCTTGGATTGCTGCTGACGGACGGCCTTATATGGGCCGACAATCAATTACGTGGGAGGCGTGGGGATGGGGGACGCAATATAGGCAGGCAGCCAACTACGTGGGAGGCGTAGTGATAAGGGACGCAACTCCATCTCACACGGCGACCGAGCTGCAGGCTATGGACATATATATGTACGTAAGTAGGATTCAGTTATGACCATTACGCGTAGAATTTTGAAATGAAACCTGCTTATGCATAGAATTTCGAAATGAAACCTGCTTAACTTTTGTAAGTAAGCTGTAAGGAATGAGCCTGCCAAATTTCAGCCTTCTGCCTACACGGGAAGTTGGAGAATTAGTGATGATTTTTTTTTTCTTCATTTTTATTACTATTTAATTTAATATTGTTAATTTGTATCAGTATACTGCTGCTGGATTATGTGAATAATCTATCTATCTGATCTAATCTATCTATCTATCTATCTATCTATGAGTGAGTCAGTCAGTCAGTCAATGAGGGGTTTGCCTTTTATTAGTATAGATTCCTTTATATAATTTTTTTAAGAAAATTGGTGCTGCATTTTTTGTACAGTATAAAGCAATTGGAGCTGCATTCATTGTATGAAAAGTGTCATAACCCATTAACAGCCATGTTTGGTGTACTCGCAAATGGACTTAATGTGGAGGCAAACAAACTGCAATTGTCTTTACGTCACTACTAATGTGTAGACTTATCTTGCACAACTGGAAGAATCCCAGCCTGCCTCTTTTAAGTCAGCGGGTAACTAATGTTCTATACTATTCGAAATTGGGAAAAATCAAATTCTCCCTTAGAGGATCTGTTGAAAACTTTTTTTAAAATATGTCAGAATCTATTCAAAAACATTTTAGAATAAGCTTCTATATCCGGGAAAAGAATACCCTTTCTTCCTTGCTGCTTTTAAAAATTTGCACTTGTTGTTGGCTCTCCCCTCTTTCTCTTTGGTGGGGGTTGAATTTTGGTTTGTTAAGTTTCACTTGATTATATGGAAAATCAATAAAAATATAAAAAAATGAAAAAAGCCATACACATATATTTATAACAATAATAATAATAATAATAATAATAATAATAATAATAATAATAATAATAATGCTTATCTTTTTTATCATAGTTAACCTATATTGTTAAGAATACAAATAATGAATTGTGGGATTTCCTGATTATCAAATGTAACAAACGGTTTGTTAATGGTTGATGTTATCGAATCTCACAATATGTAATTCCCAGTAGAAATATTCCAGAATCATTTTTGTTGAGTTTCACCTGTTACATTACTTACATATATTACTTGAAAGTCATGAAAACAAAAGAACAGATCACAGTCTTTATGCTTACTGTATTATTAATGCTCTTACAATGTCTCCTCCTGGCAGTTCATATCAGGTTTAATGTAAAACTGTACATTCTTTCTTAGGATTAGTGTTAGAGATGTAAGCCTGAAAAATTGTAAGTATCTTAGATAATCCGATTAATAGCATATATAGAGCTGCTTTTTGCAGTATGGTATATTATTACCTTTAAACTGTTCACTGGGCAAATTTTACTTGCTTACAATTAATTTCTTTTCAATATAACCTCATCTTTATCTGATGAATAAAAATGTTGTTTTACTACTGCAAGTTATTCTCTTTTTCTATAAGGAAAATAAACCTGTTTGACTGGAAAAGCTATATTGAATGTCTTTACTTGAGGCAGCATTGTGATTTCTTCTTGCAGGAGAGAACATACAAATAATGTAATATTAGTTTGAAATTTTCCTTTATTCAGCATAGCATTGTGTAAAGCTAAAGCAAACACTATAAGGCTACTCCAATTACACTATTATTAATACTAATATGGAACTTACAAGCATGCATTAAAAAGAAATATTTCAGAAAAGGTTATGAAAGGGCTGTTCTGTCTTTCAGCGTGTTGGTAACTCAGTGTGTTGGATGACCATCAAAAAGCAGGGGTAAACCCTGATAGCATTAAGAACAGGCTCCACTTGTGTAGTGCTCTTTAGGAAATCTTCCTTCTAACAAAATCATCATTCTCTCTTTAACTAAATTCCATTTCCTCCCAACTACTTCAAGGAAAATGCCATCAAAATTCAAAATTCATTTTCTCACTCAAACTTTCAACAAAATCGTTCTCTCCCTCCTGATGGATTACTTGGTTGACACCTTTCTCCAAGGCAAGACACAACATCTGAGAGTTACAATTGGTTACATTTCTTTTGTTTTTCCAATTGGAACACAGGCAGGTTAAGTGACTTACATGTGGTCACACACTGTCATTAATGGGACTGGAACCCACAACTTTGGGGTTTGAAGTCCACAGCCTTAACCACTCCCCCACACTGCTTGCCCTGGTGTAAAATGAAAAAGGGCAATCTTCAGACATCATGATTGGGCATAGCATTTTCATGGTGGTAGCAAGGAGGAAGGTGTTTTGCCGGAGAGCATATGGCTTTTTCTCACAGATACCAGAGGAGGTATAATTTTGTAGGATATTCCAAATTAGAACATGCTGGAATAAAATATTGATTTCATTGATTCGTCATTCACCTATTTATACCTTGGCAGTGACCTGGATGCTGGCTGCATTTCATTTCTGGTTTGGTATAAATTATGAGTTAATTCATTTTCCACTGTAACTGGTAATGTCTCAGCACAGGCAAAGAGCAGTCCTAATATATTCGTTGGTGACCCCAATCAAAGTACACATGATAGATCAAAGTCAAACTCACTAGATGGTATTACCAAAAAAAATACTTGATTACAATTATTTTTGCATTGATATGTGAAAAAATGCAGAGGGAAAATCACTGAATGCTGTTCTATGGTTTTTTCTTTAGCAGGTCATCACAGATATTTTTGTTAGGCTTCAACTATGGAAAGGTGAGGGTAAAATGAACTTTGATTCATGTTTTTGATGCTATGTTATGAAATTTCATCTTTTTCTCAGGTCATTGCATGATGGCACTTCTACAATTATTCAACAATGGTGGATAAATAAATCTTTAGCACTTGTAATAAGACACAACACTTCAGAATGAATTGGGGTACTGTGGTATATCCCCATATATTGTGATGGTACAAAAGCAAGTGATAAATTGGTAAATAAACAACAGTTGTCTTGTTCAGATGGGAGCCTTCCTCAGAATGGCTTCAAAATGGTTGATGCCAATTACAATACCTGCAAGCCAGAAGGGGTTACTTAAGGAGGGCAGAAACAGGAAGTGACATCAGAGATGGAAGAGCCATCAGTCATCCTTTCTACAGAGAGTGGAAGAGGAGAAAAGGCATAAGGCAACAACACCACCCTCTGGTTCAGAATGTAAAGACTATTAAATGAGCCCTGAGGTTGTCTCCCAGCTGCACATGTGTGACACACTGTATCAGAATAAATGAGAAAAAATTGAAAAACAGAATAATTAATTGTCATTCACACATGATGTTTGCAGCTACAACATTTTAGTGTTATGCAACAACCAGCAACATTTCCAATTACCAATTATTAAATCTATCTATTATAAATACAGTATTTACATTATTTTTCAGCACCAGAGCAGGTCACTTGATTGGACTTGAGCTTCAACGGTGAAAAATAAAAATATACAGTTGTAATGCCTTGGGACAATGTTGTTATAGAAAGGTATAAAACAGGTTAGTTTTCATTTTACAGTATTTATTACAAATTATTTTACTTTCCTGTTTATTTGAGTGAAGTCAATGCTTGAAGTTGGCTGGTACATACCTCTTCTAATTTCTACACAGTGTACCAACAACACACTTCCAGAGGAATTTGAATTTTCTCGTATTTGATCGAATGTTATTGTATTGCAATGCTCAAAGCTTCACTTGGACCCCCCTTTCTGCTTTTCAATTAAATGCAAGTAAATCACCACAAATAGTATTGCCAGTAATTTGGCTGGAAAAAGTCATGGTTGTGTATGATGTGTTACTCTTGGAAGTAAAATCACCGTGGCCATTATGAAGACTTTTAGTATACCAAAGCCCACACATTCTACACAAATTTGCCTATACTTACTCAATCTTACGGGTAAAATGCATAGGAGAATTTTATGGTCAATTTCCTCTCGCTGAAATCTTTTTTAGAAAATGAATTATGCATATGTTTTGTCACTATAATGGACACTGCACACTGTCCAGCTCAGTGCTGCCAGAACAGACACAGGCTCCGCAATACTCAAATTTGTGTTTAAGAATAATAGAGCATGTTATGTTGAAGTGGCCAACAGACAGACTGCATTCAAACAGAGTGGGGATGTTTCTCTGCAGTGACAGCAGTCCACCCTAAAGAACCTCCACCGTTTTTTTTGAAGGATTGCTCAAGGTGTTGAATAACCTGACAGTGTTGTCACAAGTGATATAAAAAGGAAAACTGTGAAAAGAACGAAGGGAGTCTGGAGAGAGTATGTGCCAGAGGAGAGTCTGTGAGGAACTAGTTAATGAGTGGAGGAACAGTGTAGTCACCTTGTGTGAGTGAGAGGAATAAAGTAAAAAAGACACCAAATAATCTCAGTTTATGAATAGGTGTGTATTTTTTTTAGATGTTTTGTGGCTCAAAGAGTGTCAGAGTTTAAACAGTACTTTGTACTGCAACAAATTAATAATACAGTCATTCATAAATGTGCTAAACTGATAATCTCCTTTGCTAAGCTGTCATCTTGGTTCTTGCTACACTATGTTGTGCTATTTATTTTTAAACAGAATTGAATTAAATTGCATTTTTATTATCAGGCAACAAAGCTGCTAGTAATTATTTTAAATATAACTGCTATAGACAATAGTTATGTAACAATAAACAGGGCAATACATGACGTTATTGCAATATTCTACACAACAGCACACAAAGGGATATGTGCTAGTTCAATATATGATTATTGACTAGGACTATTTGATCACAAATAAGCCTTTGCTTATAAATCTTTCCTCTGCTACCTGAAAAATGTATATTTAATAGAAAGTCTGCTTAAGAACTGAAATGATTTGTGACATCAAGGGTGGATCTATAAAGTTTGGGTTCCATTTAGTCAGAATGCATTCTTGTAACCTACTACTACCTAACTACTGCAGTCTTGACCTTTTTGTATACCTGATCTCTCAGCCAGCTTCTGAGTACCTTACTTAAAATAAAAACACGGTCCCACATTTTCCACTCAGTGTATTGCCATCCAATTAGCATGAAGAAAACAACTGAGTACAAATAATTACTTTTAAAGTGGTAATACATGTTGCAGTCAGTGTGGGTCCTTGTGCTACCCTATATCAACAAGTAAGTGTTCTGGCCCACTGGCTTCCATTTGTCACCTCTCTCCTCTGTTGGTCAGACATCTCTGTCTCCTGGGGTATGGGTAAACAATAGCCGATTCTTCCCAATGTAAAGTATAATTAATATTGTAATCAGCTGAAGCATATAACCTATATATGTTGCATAACTGTTAAAGTAAGTGCAAAATTAATTACGGTACAGACATGGTATGTCATCATTAACATAAATAATAGGAGAATGAAGAGAAGTGTGTACTGTACCTGCTACCATACACACAGTACTGTATTCCAGCAGAGAGCATTTAAATTTTAAACTACATTACATACTCAAATGCAGTGCAGTTTAGCATTCTGGGAGCTAGAACCTATTCTGGCAGGACTGGAGGAAAGGAAGGAATTAGCCATGGATGACGGCCAACACATTCACACAGTTTTTGGGAATGTGCCAGGAACATTGGAGTGCCCAAAGAAAACTCCATGCATACAAAAGGCAAAACAAGGAAACTCAAAAAGATAAATGGGTGCAGGATTCACATCCACGATGCTGCATATATGGACAGTAGTGCCAACCACTGTGTCAACATGCCTCTCAATTGTGTGTTAAGTAAAAACCTTCAAATTTGTCTTTTTAAGTTAGATATAAAAAATACTCATACTCGAGTTATTTTCATTCCAGGGAATTTCTATTGGTCCCACTAGTTTTAAATAATTCATAATTGTGAAGGGTTTCAAAAGTAAGAAATTTGGCAGGATTTATGCTGACAACTTTTATTATAAATATTGCATGCATTTATCTTTCACTGTACATTTGGGATTCATGGATTGAAAATCTCTTCAAAGCTTTTGTAATTTTTGCTTTTCTGCATGGCTTAATAAAAGGCATTACATTAATGCCCTTTCATGTTTTATTTTCTTGCAAAAAAAGAATGATATTAAACCCTTTATCTCATAATTGTTCTTACATATTTCGTGAAATATGCTGCTTTGCATAAAGAAATTGAGATTAAAGTTTACAAAATCCAATATTTTTTTGATCAATGACTTTTTGTGCATTTCATTCTAGTTTTCCTTTGGCCAAATCAGAAAATAAATCATCTTATACAACAGATTTCCTTTTTGGTTCAGTTCTGAGCATCAACAAGGAATGAAAGACCTATTATTGTACTTTATTTATGGCAAGCTGTGTATAGCATTTTTTAAATAACCTTTCCAATCAGAATGTTTGCCCATATCCATTGTGGGAATATAATAGTACAATGTAAAAGGGTTGGGGTCTTTTCCAAAAGCCACATTTAATAACAATGATACTAAAAAGAGGTGAGAGTAAACAGTTTACCACTATGGCTTCCATCAGAATGTGGCCCTTACAGACGAGGGTTTGATAATGAACTAGGGTTTCTAGCTTGTTCTATTCTTTTATAATTTTGTGATTTGGAATTCCAAATGTTGTGTAAGGGTGTGTGAGGCATCCAGAAGACCTTTACTGATCTGTCTAGAGCAGGCTCACCTAAACTCAGCCAGACCACAAATACTACCTGCTAACTTTGAACATGTAAAAATGCGAATATAAATGCAAGAAACACACTTCACTTCAGCATTTTATTATTGCTATAACATGAAAAAAGATTCTGTTTTCTGTCAAGATGCTTATGTAACCTGTATGTGTGTGCTAGACCATCAATTCTGTTGTCTGTTAGACTTTCTCTGAATTTACTGTCTTAATCTTTTTTATTTATTTATTTGCTTTGTACTATGCTATATACTGTATACCCTGCCGTTCTTTCTTATATTCTGTAAGTGCCTTGAGCATGGGAAAGGCGCTATATAAATAAAATGTATTATTATTATTATTATTACCCCACATTTCCTGTCAACCGACGTTTAACAAGATTGTTGTAGACATGGAACACACATAAAATGTATTCTAAATGACATATTATTTACCCTATACAATTCCAGACACCTAACACCCACATAAAGAGATTTCAGCTCTGAGAATTTTGTGTCTGACTTCACTTTAGCTGCCTCCGTGGGGGATGAGTGAGCAGGCTGCCTGCTGCCAATGCTGATTGACACATTTGTAAAATAAAGACACTGATGAAGAGGTGTAAGGGAATTTAAGGTGGCCCGGCATTACAAATATTTTCATAGGCTTCAGGGATTCTAGTGTTATGCTTCTTTTCAGTTTGGCTCTGGCAGTGCTGTATTTTGTCCTATCACCAGACCTGAAAGTGGCGTTTCTGTCCATGAGCAGACATGAGACTTCTTTTGTCACCAATGGCTTCTGATTACTATAGAACCGGATGCACTTGTCCATGGTGACAGTGTCTCTGTAAAACCTAATATAGCCCATAACAGTTGTAGTCTACTTTTCCAGGTTCTGATGTTCAAAAATATCCAAGTTTGTTCTCTCGAAGCAGTCCTGCAGCTGCTGAGAAGCCCATTCAGAACACTTTTTTACAGTCTTACATGTGATGAGAGCACTTTTCCTGAGAGGGGTGTATGCCTTAATTAAAAGCATGAACATGTGGTTGGACTGGTTCAGATGTGGTAATGGTTTAGTCCTGAAGCCCTGTTTGATATTAGAGTAGACCATGTCCAGAGTATGTATACACCTAATAGCACTGCTTTTAAATCCACATGACTGAAGTCCCCCACTATGATGTGAACAGCCTCAGAATACAAACTCAGTTGACTGCTAATGGTACTATAAAAATAACCAAGAGCTGAGTTAGCATTTGCATAGGATGGAATATACAGAGCAGTTACTGGGACTACAGAAAACTCCTAGGAAAGATATATAGGTCTGCATTTAACAGACACATGCTCCAAATTCAGTGAACAGTGACTCTATACAGTCTTAGTGTTAGTGCACCAGCTGTTGTTAGCATAAAGGCATAATGCCCCACTTCTCTTACCTTCATTTCTGGTCCGTACTGCTGGTGTATTGCGCAGCCTGCTAACTCGATAGCTGTGTCAGGAATGAGTGAGTGAAGGCAGGTCTGTATAATTATCAGAATGCAACTGTCCTTAAAAATCTTATTTGCTGCAACCTGCAGTTTCAATTTGTCCATCTTATTTGCAAGGGATCTTGCGTTATTGAGAAAAATTCTAGGAACAAGCAGATTGTGTGGTCGCCTCCATAGCCTCATCAACACACAGCCCTGCACCCCTACTTCTGCCTTGCGCTGCCTCCATGTATTTCCTGTGGAGATTGTAATCCACAAGAATCCCAGGCCCCTGACCATGTCTACTGCGATGTTGTGGGAACATAGAAACTCATGTGTAACAGTCTACTTGCTGCATAGTCCTATTTTTAGGAGATTGTGCTGACTGTATACGTTATTTACCCACCTGAATGTCGTATGACAAATAGCAATACATACACAAACAGACAAAGTGCCAAAAGAAAGAGCACTGAGCATCTACAATATATGTGCCGCCACACACTATAAACTGCCCCACTTATCTGTGGGACTTATCAATGCCACTTAAAGAATTTTAGTTCCTCCACACAAACACTGATAAAAGGATAAATACTAGTGATTCTGGGCCAGAAAAACTACAAAAAGTCCTGACTTCAAAAAATGGGCTTGAACACTTTAAATAGGATTTAAAACTTCAAAATAAGCCTGGCCCCAAATCTCAAAAATTGGTTGAGGGCCTTCACTGTAAATAAAGTCTTAAGGCATATGAATCCCCAAATAGCAGAGGGTAACAGAATAAAATAAAAGTATATTTCCTTCAAAAGAAAGGCTTAGAAGTACAAACTTTCCAAAACAACAAGAATTAATACTAAAAGCCACCTTAATAGAAAGAAAGCAAAAGCAACCAAAACATAATTTTTTTTTCCACAAAAGCAATAACTAGAAACAGAACAAAATTCCAACATAAAATATTCAAATGAATCCCTCCAAAGTTGATTAAAGAAGAAAAATATTAAAACAGAGAGTCAAACAACACAAATGCCCTGACACATCACATAGCCCACTCAGCTGCAGGATAAGGGTGCCCTGGCCACTAGCGTTTAAACATGTACAAAGTGACAAAATAAATAACAAAAAAACAACAAGATACAGTAATTGGAAAACCGAAAAAGGCTTCCAGTGACAGAAGCTAACAGATATATGAAAATACAGCATATTACAAAAATATGAACTAAACAACCATCAAAATAAAGGCAAAAGCCAGAGAGGAAACCCTGACTAAATCATAATAGACTAGTTGAATATTTGTTCCATTTCTTGCATTTGTTTACATTTTCATTTCATTTTGTGATTGGTGTGGCATAGTGGTTAGGAGAGCTGCCTCATGAATGTGATTTCCAGGGTTCAAATCTTATTCCAGGTTATTGTTTATATGAAGATTGTACATGTTGCCCAAGTCCTTGTGGGTTTCCCTCATCAAGTACGTCCACTTTTTCCTTTCTCGTAAACAAAGTATAGAGAAAGTATTTTAATCGTCCAAAGATTCAATGTCGAGATTTTGATGAATCTCAATGTTTTAGACCTCCCTGACTTTCTTGTATACTAAGTATAGAGAAAGTATTGGAATCCTCCAAAATTTCATTTATGAGATTTTGATGAATCTCAAAATATTAAACCTCCCTGGGACTGAAAAAAACATTTTTGGAACTATGCCTGTGTATGTGTCTGTGTGTATTGTAAGTGAATGGACGCTTAAGGGCACTGTTGCCCTGTGAAACCTAACAAACAGATGCAGACACAGGTTTAAAAGCACCAAGAAGTATTTTAATTTTCTTCCTAATTAGTGCCTCCAAAGCACCACAGCCACAATAAGCACACAATGAATAAACAATTCTCCTCCTCTCCTTCCAGCACACTCCCTGCCAACTCTGGCTCACTTACTGGGTCTCCACCAGTTCTTTATATAGTCCTTGACCCAAAGGTGCTTCTCCTCTTCTGTTCACGTGACTTGTCATCACTTCCGGGTCAGATGGAGAATTACATTTTTCTTCAGCCCAGAAGTACTTCTGTCCTTCCGTCCCTATGACTTGGGAGTACTTCCACTATACTGGAAACCGAAATCCCCTTGTCACCCTGTAGCATTCCCTGACGGCACCTATGGTACTTAGCAGGGCTGTGAAGCCGAACTCCATCTCCCATAATGCCTTGCGGCAATCTGGGGCACTGCTAAGCTGCAGGGAAGTCGCTATCTAGCGTCCTGTGGTTTTCGTCTGGGTTGAGCTGCCAGCCATCCCTCTCAGTATGTAAACACAATGTAAGCACTGAGTATGCTTTCACTTAGGTCAACCAAATTTTGCATACATTTATTTGGTACAAAACATAGATCTCTATCAACTTTTGGGGTCTTTCTGTTAACCAGAAGTGGTGCTTTACCTTTTATTCATGCAGCTACAGAGTCCAATTTATTCATCTTTACTTTTATAATAATTGTTCAATATATTATTAATCTGATTTGATTTATTGTGATGTACATAATATAAAAATATAATCATTGTCTTGCGGTTTACTCCTCAAATATCCATCCCCATATCTGTGTGTATGATAAAATCTAGGGGAGACTACTCACGATTTTTCTCTCACATTTCCATTTTCATGGCACATCAATTATCTATTTTTATTTGGCCCTTTGTTAGTGTGAGTGTTATTTTGTGCATTAGTGGAGCCCACAATGGTCTAGCTTTCTGTCTAGGGGTGGATTCTATTTTGTGCCAACTTCTGCTGGCATAGACTCTAAACTCTTATGGCAGGTTTTATAATGTTATGTTGTGATATTTTGCTTGCTTTTGTTTTTTTATATTGTTTGCTTGTTTTTTTTGTTTGTTTTGTTTGTGTTTCAGCATTCATAACGAGAAAATACAGAATACTGAATGAAAAACTAGTGAAAGGAAGGGAGGCTGATATGGAAAAATCTAAACAGTTAAATTAGAGTAGAGGCCAGCAGTAGACAAATGTTACCTGATAACATCCATCCAATAGTCCCAGAAAGCTGCTGTACAGCTAGACGTTTCCTAGGATGGACAGTCCAGAGTTTTCTCTAGAATTAAGAACTGTTATAGGAGAGGATGTAGCCAAAGAGACTTATTCAACACTGTAAATTGTAAATGTCTACAAGAATCATTTAGACGTTTGAAAGGATTGCAAAAACACCAAACTGTACCAGTTCTCTGTCACTTACCCACCCAGTTTAAGTGAACGGCATTAGAGTAGATACCATTAAACACAACTGTACTAATATCAAGACAATAATGTACAATACATCAAAATAATATAGTACACTACCACATGACCCTCAACTAATGGCTGCCAATCCTCCTGCATAAATGTATAATTACCTTCAAATCAGAAATATATAAAAAATTAATTTAACACAAACATTCATAATAAAATGGTGGAATACCTGTGTTCAATCCAATAAAAGTTGTAAGTGTGCTGTTCTAATGATCTCAGTTGAATAATCCAAACTAGTGGATTTCCCTTAGGAGAATCAGTAGCAAAATAAGAAATCCAGAAGAAAGCTAACTCATACTAGAAAACAAAATAGACTCATCACAAAGGATAAACTCTAGAACTGGCTGGCCTTATTCATTTAGGCATTTTCTTCAAGGTGGCCACCTTAATAAATGTTTATCCTTTGGAAAGTTTTTTGTTGGCTCCAAATGCTGCACCCTTTCACCTTGGTCCTTTTATTCTTTGTTTCTCTCCCCCTCTATTTTCCAACAAAGCTTACAGATTTCATTCTCCACCACCTCCTCCACCTGTGGTTATTGTATCTTTTATCTTTATATCTTTGTATCTTTAACCAACCACTATTTTCAGAAAATAGCTGTGACCCCAAGTATCTGCATAAACCACAAACACATTATACCAGAGAAATATCAGTAAAGACTGTGACAAATGCTAAACGAGGAAAACCAGTTTTGAATATTATGTATCCTTACTAAAATCTAAGTCAGCAATTCCAAGAATCAACACTTTTTTCTGGAAGAAAGAAATTATGATACAATTCATAAGGCATGAAATGTGTTTAATGCTTTAACAAGATTCAAAATAAAAATGTAGCTTTCTTTATATGTGTTGAAAGGGAAAGATATCAGAAAATCAACATGAAATTAAAACATTCTGCAATATTAAATTGCTTATATAGGTAGTACTCATGCAAGTCTGCTTCTGTAAGTAAAAATTGCCTACTGTAAAGTTTTGATCATTGTTCCATGAGAAAAACTTGAGATCATCAGTTTGAAAGGTTTGAATGGTGCAAAGAAAATAAAATATTCAGATCAAAATGGCAACAGTTACACTTGACTCTGTGAGTACAGTTGTACTTGCACATACATAGCATGTTTTACATATGTATATTAAACAATTTCTGATCACTTTCATTATAATAATACAGTATGCACTAATACTCATTGAACTTTGTGCATTGATGTTTTATGGACCTAGTAATGTTCAGATTCATTAAGTATAACTTAAAAACAAAACATCATATGGCATAGAAGAAGTTCTGAAGTAGTTAAGTCTAAAGGCCAGTTTGATTAAGGTTTAATGATTACAAACTCAAAGACCTACAAGAAGTTCCACTTTGACCTTATGATACATAATATCAGCACACTCATTGTGAGGCAAGCTACACGCTGGGAATGTAATTCAGTGATTTTCCTTTGATGTTTTTTTCATTCTAATGGCCAAATCCAAGTAAGGTCTAGCTTTAAATATACAAAGTACACTTTATAACCCTTGTCTGTTTTTGAGAGTTTTGCAGATTATTTGGCAAAGTATAATATAATATAATATAATATAATATAATATAATATAATATAATATAATATAATATAATATAATATAATATAATAAGTATAATTTTACTGTATATACAACATATACAAAATTGTGTACTAACACTTTACTTTAAGCACGCATCCTGCTAAATTCTAAATTCTGTAAATACTTTTTCTGTGCTATACAACTATACTGAACTTTTTTCCTTTTAAAACTTCTATAAATGTCAAGCCTCTATCTGCCTTGACAAGGCTATTTTGGATTTTAGAAATAAAATTACACTACATATTTTTCACACAATAATCACTGCCCTGCAGGCTCTTATCTTAAACTGCAAGCAAATCCATTTAGAAAGGCTTCAGGTAGGAAAGTACCAAACTCAAAGCTATTTGCCTTATTTTTTAACTGTAAAATATTATCAAAATGGATTCAGACTCTTTCTGATCCTTTTCGGCCAAAGCAAGATGACTTTTGTATATTATGTGACTTAAGTGCTTACCACATCAACAGACTTTTTGGTTCCTTGCAAACTGAAAAAAATCTCATTAGGAAAATTCTTTATTTTATCATCTACAGTACGTTTTAGGCATATCCAGTTTTTAATTTATGCAGTTAATCCATTCTGAATCATACCTTATGTGTGACTGTGTTTAAAGAAAACTTTAAAAATGGCTCACCTACAATATTGTATTTTTGGAAGACTGATCAATTATTTCATATATGAACACCTCAAACCTGGTGATGTATCAGCAAGTATCCTCCAACACGGCTTACATACAGTAAGAAAATTCAGCATATGTAATACAAATGTATTTGTAAAATGCATTTATTTTGAATAAAACAAATATAAAACTGAAGCAACAGCAAATCCTATCACATTGCAAACAACAGCTGGAACACTTTAGGAACTTTTTACATTAAAAGATCTATTTAAGAAAAATAACGAAAATTGTCCCAGCCTTGTTTTCTTTAGAAACATTCAAGATAAAACTTTTACCAAATTTTATAACTTGTGTGTTAACGCTAGAATTACCAAAGAATACGAAAAAACTTGCAAACCCGGCCCACCTTAAATCCGTTCGCACCTCTCTATTCAGCATCTTTTGTGTTTTAAATGTGTCAGCAGTCTGCTGTTCCATCCTCCCACCGCTGCAGAAACAGCAAAAACCTCTCCCAGCTCAAGCCTTGTTAATCAGGTGTGGGGTACAGCCCGGACATAGACAGGCAAACATGTTGGTTCACCACACACGTTTTATTTTCAATACAATTTACAGTGCACAAACACAGTGCCGCAGCACCAATCACCCCTTCAAGTCCTGGCCGCACAACAATGCCTTGCTCAGTCCTCAGACCGCCTCCACTCCTCTCCTCCGAGCTCTGTCCACTTCCACCCGACTCTCGCCAACGAATGGAGGGAGACGGCCCCTTTTATGTACCCCCGGATGAACTCCAGGTGCTTCCTGAGGAGCCTCCGCTGACACACCCTCGTGTGGCGGAAGCACCAGCTGTGCAGCCGGAAGTACTCCGGGTGTCCCTGCTCCTCTTCCCCCCAGCACTTCCTGGTGTGGCGGAAGTGCTGAGGTCCAGGGCTCCCAAGGCATTGGGGCGCCCCCTGGCAATGACCACGGGCCCCTACAGGGTTGGGCTTCCAAGCCATCTACCCGTGGCCCCCAACACAACCAGGGCAGTCGCCCCCTCGTGGTCTGGAGGAGGCGCAAGCCCTCCTCCGGTCCTCCTGGATGTTCCGGCTGGGTACCACCCCCAGCCATCCGCCACACAGGGAATGGGGTACCTAGAACTATATAGGCTAAAAAATATATTGTTATTTAGAACACGTGCATTTTAAGTGTGTTCCGTGTCTATGTAAATGTAGGATGACAGGAAATGCAAGAAATGTTGAACACATACCTAAAAGACAAACATTTTTCATGTTTTAGTACTAATGACAAAATTTTGACATGAAGTGTATAATATGTGATGACTGAAGTCCAAATATCAAATAAGCACTTTCACAAAGGGTACAAATATAACAGAACAAGTGCGCTTTTAGACTGTAACCGAAGAAAAAGAAATCGGGCTAGTGTGGGTTGTTGTCGCGACTTCTTTGCTAGTACAATGATAAGAACTGCTGACTCCTATTCAAAAAGTTAGAGGTTCGAGCCTTCCCATGTCTAAAAATAAACGTTTTGAGTAGTTAACTGTTCTTATTGTTACTATTATACAATGAAAGCATAAATTTCTTTTTAGTCTGTAACAGCCAATGTAAATGTATGGTACATATTCAGTTTTATTTTCTCAGTCGCGTTCACGCTCACCCCGAACTGACACAGTTAGTTTTCATAATAAAGACATGCTATAACAGAGGTAAACTCAGATGAGGACGAGGGTTCTACAATGGAGAAAGAGAACAGAAGCCCTCCCCATGAGAAATGTCCACTCACATATAAGAACAATGCAGCTGCCCCAGGCGTAAAGGCAAAAGATGGCACCGTTTGGATGCAGGAAGTCAGTCAGTCTGCCCCACACCTGTCCTTCAATGAAAGAGCACGGCTTACAGATCTCAACAAGGTATCGTGCAAAGTCCTGTTTGGGGATTCTGAAGGAACAATATGGTAAGAGTGTTTTGGAAGTGAAAAGAGTGTCTGACAGAATAATGATTATGAAGCTGGGAATTGGAGGTGTGATGATGAATGTTTTTAGTGCATATGCCCTGCAAGTTGGGTGTGTGATGAATGAGAAAGAAGATTTCTGAAATGAGTTGGATGAAGTGATGGGCAGTGTACCCTAGGGACAGAAAGTGGTGATTGGAGCGGATTTCAATGGACATGCTGGTAAAGGGAACAGAGGAGATGAGGAGTAGTAAGGGTGACAGCAAGAAGGGTGCTTGACATCTGGACAGAAGAAGGAGGAAATGTAAACCTGGGGGTGGAATAGGCATGTACATTGGAGTATACAGAGGAAGAGGATGGCAAAGAAGAATGGGATAGTCAGAGTGATGCAAAAAGTAGACAGGAATACAAGGAGATACGGCATAAGGTTAACTCAGAGGTAGCGAAGGCTAAAGAAAAGGTGTATGATTTGTTTCATGAGAGGCTGGACACTAAGGAGGGAGAAAAACACCTGTACCAATTGGCTAGACAGAGGGACCAAGCTGGGAAAGATGTTGAGCAGGTTAGGGCGATAAAATAAAATGATGGAAACATACTCAAAAGCGAGGAGGGTGTGTTGAGCAGACAGAAAGAGTACTTTGAGAGGCTGAATAAAGAGAATGAGAGAGAGAGAGAAAAGGTTGAAGAATGTGGAGATAGTGAATCAGGAATTGCAACGGATTAGAAAGGAGGAAGTAAGGACAGCTATGAAGAGAATGAATAATGGAAGTGCTATTGGTCCAGATGACATACCTGTGTCATGTCATGTCATGGAGGTGTTTAGGAGAAATGGAAGTGGAGTTTTTAATTTGGTTGTCTGAGAAGTGGAGAAGTGTATTGAAATTGATTCTTAAACAAAGGGGGATGTGCAGAGCTGCAGTAACTAGAACAACAACAACAACATTTATTTATATAGCACATTTTCATACCAACAGTAGCTCAAAGTGCTTTACATATTAAAGAATAGAAAAATGAAAGACACAATTATAAAACAAAATTAATCAACATTAACATCGAATAAGAGTAAGGTTCAATGGCCAGGGGGGACAGAAAAAACAAAAAAACTCCAGACGGCTGGAGAAAAAATAAAATCTGTAGGGATTCCAGACCATGAGACCGCCCAGTCCCCTCTGGGCATTCTACCTAATATAAATGAAACAGTCCTCTTTGGATTTAGGATTCTCACGGAATTTAGGATTCTCACGGAATATATAGGGGTATAAAATTGATGAACCACAGCATCAAGTTATGGGAAAGAGTAGTGGAAGCTAAGTTAAGAAAGGAGGTGATGATTAGTGAGCAGCAGTATGGTTTCATGCCAAGAAAGAGCACCACATATGTGATGTTTGCTCTGAGGGTGCTGATGGAGAAATATAGAGAAGGCCAGAAGGAGTTGCATTGCATCTTTGTGGACCTGGAAAAAGCACATGGCATGGTTCCTTGAGAGGATTTGTAGTATTGCATGAGGAAGTCAGGAGTAGCAGAGAAGCATGTAAGAGTTGTACAGGATATGTATGAGGGACGTGGGACAGTGGCGATGTCTGCTGTAGGAATGACGGATGCAGTCAACGTGTAGGTGGGATTACATCAGGGATCGGCTCTGAGCCCTTCTTATTTGCAATGGTGATGGACAGATTGACAGACAAGATTAGAAACGAGATCCCATGGACTATGATGTTTGTGGATGACACTGTGATCTGTAGCTAGAGTAGGGAGCAGGTTGAGGAGACACTGGAGAGTTGGAGATATTTTCCAGAGAGGAGAGGAATGAAGGTCGGTAGGAACAAGACAGAATACATGTGTGTGAATGAGAGGGAGGTCAGTGGAATGGTGAGGACGCAGGGAATAGAGTTGGCAAAAGTGGTTAAGTTTTGAGAACATCAGTACAGAGTAATGAGGATTGTGAAAGAAAAGTGAAAAAGAGAGTTCAGGCTGGTTGGAATTTCAGCTGTAGCTCTCAACTGTGAAACAATATTCCATCATACTGATAACACTGCTAAGCTGTGCTAGGACAAGCACTAAATTTGTACTTATTATCGAGAATATTAGCAAACCAAGATGCTGCAGATGCATTTTTTAACATGCTGCTCTTTAGTTCTACCCATTGGAATCTCTACATTAAAAAGCATGCAAACATGATCAGATATGCTGATATTCATGACCCGTCTCATGTCAACTTTGAATCCTTTTGAAATCACTAAATCCAGCATGTGTCCTCGCTTATGTGTAGGCTGGCTGATGTGCTAACTAAGATTAAAGGTGTGTAACAACTTAATAAATAATCTTGCTTTAGGATCACACTGAATATCAACATGAAAATTTAAATCTCCCACAATTAGGAACCTGTGACACACATTTTAAAATACATTTATTCATTTCTTATTGGATCAGATGATATATTTTGATGTACTGGATTTGTTGTTTTATTAGTTTTTGTAGATGTTTGTGTGCTCTTTCTTTGGTATTATTGCTTTGTGATCAGCAAACACATTTTTTTATTGGCTTTCAGTTTTTTTGCAGTGTGGCTAAGCTGACACTCTGTGATAGTCTCAGAAGTTCGGGAGGGCCTCAGAGTAGCGTTGCTGAGAAGAGCTACTTGAGTTGGTTTAGGCATATCATAAGAATGCTCCCCAGGTTCACCCTAGAGCTGTGCTAGGCAAATCTCATTGGGCAGAGACCCTTGATAGACCCAGAAAATGTTGTATATCTCTTGACTGACTTGGGAACACATGGGAATTCTCCAGGAAAATCTGGAATCCATAGCTTGAAACAATCCAAACTGGGCTTGACCCTCTCTAGGAGAAGTGGACGGGAAGATTAGATGAGAAAAATAATACTAATGTTTTATTTGATGTTAAAAGTGTTTATATTTGTTTGTTTTTGGACACTTTTATAAAATTAACCTCTATAAACTAAAGTTGATAATTTCCTAGAAATTAGAACTTATTTATTGATGACTAGAGCAAGCAATATAATATGTGCTAAATATTAAAATGGGCAAATACTGTTATCATGATCAATGCTTTTCAGCATAATGATGCAGTAGTGGGGCTACATAAAATGTCAGTTGTGTTTGTTCAATGTTTTTAAGTGTTGTGCTTTTTTTCTTGTATATTTTCTTTAAAAAATGAGAAGAAGATTATCAGCAAATCACAAGGATGTCACCAATTACAACTCTCTACATTTTTAAAAGAGTAGTTTGTTTCCTGTTGTTAGGTTCCCAGTAGCACACATTAAATTAAAAAAAAAAAAAAAAAAGGAGACAAGGAAGCATCAGAAAAGACCAAGATTTATCTTAAGAAATGTTTCATCAAAAGGAACAACAGATTATAACGTTTTATCCAGTTACACACAGCAGTAAGGTGTTTTGGATTTTTCATCTTCCACTGCTGATGGATGTTGGATGGTTATCTGGAGTCACTGCTGAGAATGTTTTGGTTCACGTTTCAAAATAGCCTTGTTTAAACTGTTTTTCTGTTGTCATTTCATTATTTAGAACCTTGCCAGATTCCATTCAATTTCTCAATCACAGTCTCAATCCACTTCCAATCATTTCCCTCAATCGCAGTCATTTCCATCCATTTCTCAAGAGTTTTCACATTGGACTTTGTGTGGATGTGGATGTTTGTTCTTCCTCATGTAATTATATGCTATATGTTTCATGGTTACTCAAGGGAGGTTGGGTTCCATTTTGTGTTTTTCTTTTCCATCACCATAAATATTTGCCTGTATATCAGAATTGGGAAATTTGGGGTGTGTGAATAATATTTCTTCTAATATAATTATTTTATATTTTAATCAACATTTTATTTTTGACTAATTGATCTGTTTTTGTACATCCAATCAGGAACTTGAGAGGAGGGCAGGTAAGAAATTGAAGGGTAAGTACAGTTTGGTGTGGCCAAGTCTGGACTTCACTCCAGAACAGCCAGAGTGTTTAACTTGCTGCCATCTGGTTGTTACAATGTGAAATCTGTTAAAATTGTATTTTCCAAAAGAAAAAATG
The DNA here is from genome assembly GCF_016835505.1 of Polypterus senegalus. Taxonomy (NCBI): domain Eukaryota; kingdom Metazoa; phylum Chordata; class Cladistia; order Polypteriformes; family Polypteridae; genus Polypterus; species Polypterus senegalus. Next base: position 82,887,141 of record NC_053157.1, read on the forward strand.
GAATAAAAGGCACGAGTGTATGTACACATTTAACTCTACAGTGGGTGATAACTTTACTTACTGTATATGGAGGGAGTTAATTTTTTCAGATGGTTGAAAACAAGGAGGTCAAATAAGGAAGGGTGAAAAAAAAGGAAATTATTATAAAAATGACTTGATGCAGGTCCTACTTATAAATACAATTTTGACAAGAGCTACCACTGGAGAATTATAGATATTCACAGAAAGTATATACAGTTATTAGTTAATGTGGCAATGTCAATGTGGAAATGCAGCAGTGGAAAGAAATTACTACAGCCCCATTTTGAATACTACACTAGCTATAAAAAGCTTTCACCTATGTCACATTTAAGGTTTTTACATATTTCTTTAAGTTACAATATGGAATGTTGATATTTTAGAATGATTTGCCTTTGGATAACACAAAACACACTTTAATTCAAAATCAAAAAACAACACCACTGATCCTTCCAAATGGATAAAATACAGAAAATTACTGATTCCATGAGAATCCACTCTACCTTGAGCCGATTTAATACAATTCATTTCAATACAAATTACTGTCACAAATTCTTATTCTATTTGAATAAGGCTCATCGTTGTACATCTGACCACTGGAATGTTTGCTAGTTCTTTCTCCAAAAATGACTCCCTCAAGTTGGATGGTGACTAATATTGTATGTTTTGGTTGCAGTTAGTGTTAATTTTAGGACCTGATCATGCTAACCCAAATCATTTGTATGCTGTTTTTTCAGTTTGAGTGAAGGATACAGTTTATGTGATTTATTTCAGAATTAAGTACGTTTTGTACAGAGGCTTGTGGAAAATCTGATCTTCAAGGAAGAATTGCATTTTTCTTTTAAAACTGAATTAGCAATTTCTACCTCGCGGCATCTCAAACAAATATGAATTATTTGAAAGAATGCATATTGCAGAGTCAAGCTGGGAGTGACCATTACGGGGCTGACATTAAAATGTCTGCAATGGACATTGAATAATATTTATGACATAATGTTCATAATGTATGCTGCATAATGTCGGCAGAAAAAATAGCTGAAAAAGAATAATTTTATCATTTTATATATTTGCATTGACTGAATTTTATGTGACAATATAGTACAGCATTACAGGAACCTCTACAAAATTTAATTCTATGATATAAACAGAATTGTTTTTGTGCCTTTTCCACATATTATATCATATTAGTTTTCCAGTATCTCTATGCATTTTCGATCAGCCATTACATTCATAGCGTGAGCCTTAAAAGAAAATAAATTTAGTCTCTGGTAAATACACACAAGACAGCATTACACAAAAAAAAAATGTTTCTATCCACCATATCAGCTGGGTTTCACTCAAAATCCTTCTACTTTTTGATTGTTTTTCTATTAAAAACTAATATAAGAGGTGATTGTAGATTGCTTTAATATAATTTTTTAAAATAGTTATTTACTTTCATTTTTATTTATTCCTTTTATTTAGTTAAAATTTTATTTATTTATTTTTCCTTTTTAGTATTTTAAATAAATGTTTACACCTATTGTATTTGCATTCTCTTATATTTGGCACAGTAGTCAATTTCATGATCTTCAAAATGATCATATTATGCATTCTGCAAAATCATATTGCCTACCTTATAAAAATATGTTGAAAAGTGTACAGCAGGAGTGAAGCAAATCACTTTACCCTGAAATATTCCCTTGATGGTAAACTTGCGAGATGTTAAATGTATTGAAAACACATTTTGATATGAGGTAGCCCTCATGGTGGCTCTGCACAGCAAGAGAAATATGAAAAAAAACCAAACTAAAGCAAAAGTTACACTAATGTTATGCAAGAGATGAAAACAAAGGGCATACAGAGTCCCAAAAAAGAACAACACAATGAACCTATTGTTCCACTAGACCTAACCATACTTTGTCTATCAATTAGAGTGACAAAGTACCACAGAAGTTCACCCTTCATCTCTCTCTGCCACTGTGACCTCTGTGCCTCCCTCCAGAAGAATGTATGTCCTAACTCTTCTGTCACCTATGTAATGACGGAACTATGGGCTAGAAGGTGGCTTCAAACAGGACTTCTCTCTAAGTACCCAAATCTCTTTCAAGGCCAAACACATTATAATTTTTGGTCCAGGGCAGTGTCAGCATAATGGGGTGGGGCATTAGGATACACAGCCAGCCCAAACTGAATTATTTGCACTCCTAAAACATGTTATTCTCATATTTTAAACATAACATATAGATATAATAAATATATCAGGATGTTTGCTTAATAATAATTGTAATCAGATTGCTTGTCCCTTTAGGATAAAAAAGGTCTTCTTGATATCTTAGAAACAACGGTTGTCTTGATGTGACAAGCAATGTATCTCCTGAACTTAGCAGTAGTCAAAATTGTAGAATCAGAGTCCTTTAGTTGCATGTTGATGTCTCTTGTCACAAACTGAAGGGATCTGAAATGAGAAACAGTTCAGAGTTTCTTTGAATACCACAAAACTATCACAACAGTCCCATTGCTGACTTAGGTATTTGGTGGTTCTGCCACAACGTATGAAAACTCCTTTTCTGACATGTACAAATGTGTTTTCAAAACAGAAACATACAGTACTAGAAAAGCAAGTTTGCATATGAGGAGTATTTGGCAAAGAATGTATGAAAGGGTAGAGTTTTGTAGAAATTCCACTCTGCCTGCTGTAGTTGTGTTCAACTGTTTTACCTGTGGATATAGATTCAATTTTTGCTAATTTACTGTAGACAATGTGCACTAGTCAGTGATTGGTTTAGAAAATAGTTTATTATTTGTAGAGAACTTTTAACATTTCTTGTTATGGTATCCACAGTAAATGGATGCAACAAAACTATATTCATTGCCATTTAGGTGTCAGAAATGAGCATATTATGTAACTCTTTAGATCAGGCTTGGCTATGCCCCACATATAGCAGCTTTCAATAATTTTATTCATGTTAAGGGTGCCCACCTATTAAAACAATATTTACCATCTACTCATTGGCTAGCGCTGTCTCTGCTCCAGGAACATTATGCTGAAAATTTGTATAGCAGTACATGGTAATTCTCCCTTCAATTGCCAGCTTGGGTTCAAGGTCACTTCTCAGCTGCCAATCCCCTAAGTACCACAGCATGCCCACAGATAATCTTTTCTGGAACCATGCACCCACTAGTGACTAGGAGAGAATTTTCATCTTGAACATGTTCTGTTTTTTAGAACATAGGCAGTGTCCCATACGTGTGCAAGGTAGCCTACTAGTAAAAGCATTGCACGATTCTCACCATTGCCTCCATCTCTGTGTGTGTGTCTCTCCCATTTTCGTTTGTATTGGTGCAACTCTCTAATGGCCTACAAGCTGTTCTCTACCTTAGTGTTGCTGACATAAATACTGAAGATCTCACCTGCTGCTAGTGGTAGTAGTTCATCTCTGTCTTTCAACACTACACGGCTTTCATGGGAGTATATTTTTGAAAAACAGGCTCTTTTGTTGCAAAGCTCAAGTTAATTATCATGTATGAAAAGTAATTCTTTTTTGCATGTCTCCCATAGATTAGTGGCAATAGTACAATACCAACAACAGATAAATTAGTTGAATACAATAAATGAATACAATATCATATATTGAATTAAACATATATTATTTTTAAGAAATTATATACATGAAATAATCATGCAATTGTTGGTATGAGTGGGTGTTGATTCACCTTATGACAGCTATTAAACTGATTTTAAATGTAGAAGTGATTGTTAATGGATAGGTAATGTTTCCCAGAAAGGAAAAGAGAGACAAGTGACTGGGTCATATGGCTGAGGTATTTAATAATACTGTAGTCCTTTCTAAGGCAGTGTTTGTTATATAATTCTCCTGAACAGAATGGTGCAGTGTTTAAGTATATGATGTCATGAACTGCAAGTATTCCAATTTGGATAAATGCTCAGAATAAGAGCTAACAGACTTTACATTCAGAGAAGAGAAGAGAAGAACATAAAGTAGATAGGGAGAAGCAGGTGTAACCTCAATAAATGGCTAAACCTGGTTAGAACATTTGTTGCTCCAAATTTGACCTCTCATAAGGGGTATGTGCTTGTTGCCAGAGAAATGGAACAAAGGCAGTCTGAGCTCAGATGAATATTTAACAGATGTGTAAGGGGGAAGAATGGTGATGAAACAAATAAAGCATAAAAATTACACTCATTTTAATAACAGTACCACCCCTAGCCAAACCAGGGCCATAAGCAGAAATCTTCTTTTCTTTTATGGACTCCTGATTGGAGTTACCTTGAGGGCATCTCTCTTCTCATTAATGGAAAATTACCACTTCAGGGGCCTCATGTATAACGGCGTGCGTAGAACTCACACTATAACATGGCATAAGCACAAAAGCCGAAATGTGCTTACGCACAGAAAAATCCAGATGCAGGAATCTGTGCGTACTCCAACTTCCACGTTCTTCCGCTACATAAATCCCAATCAGCGTGAAAAGTAACGCTCATGCACACGCTTTATGTAACGCCCCAACTCCTCCCAGAATTATGCCTCTTTGAATATGCAAATGAATATAAATCGCCCTTAAGCTCAGCCTTCTGTGAAAAGACAATGGGAAAATATAAGAATTTCAGTTAATACCAAGTGGAAGCAAAGGAAAAACATACAGGTATAATCAACAAAAGGAAGCTGATCGAGTGACATAGTGTGTAGGAGAAACTTGAAAGCTCACATTCACTTAATCACACAGTGCTGGAAATAAAAAAGAAGTCACATATCAAAGTCGCAGTGAAAAGGCGAGTTGTAAGCCCACTGTCTGAGTGTCATATGAAAGCTTATTAGGGTACAGAGAAAAAAAGGCACCCAGTGGGGAAAAAGCACGAAATGTCAACTTCAATCTCGACATTTCCACTTTAATCACTTTTGTCATTAAAGTAGAACATCATAAACTTCATCTTAAAATCGTTTAATTAACCAGTTTCTCAAATCACATTGTAATTAAAGTAGCACGTTAAATGCTTTGTTTTGTATTTGATCTTCTATGTGCTCTATGTGTGTGAATCACTACTTGCTTCTTAAACCGGCTCTCTTCCTCCAACTGGACACAGAATCCATTGAATTCGTGATATTACAGCTCCCTGAATAACTAAAATACTGAGATGTATACGTGATATCATTTTTATGATGATAGGAGTTAAAGCACACTATTAAACATGAGTTTCACGGCGCAGTGATTGTGTGCGACCTTCGATGAAATAATTTATTGCAGCAGTACTCAGGGGCGGCTCTAGGCTTGTGGTGGCACTGGGCAGAGGAAGAGTCGGTGGCTCCTTCAACCGCCAATGTCAGTAAGGTAGCTTATGCACGGTAGATGGCCACATCCGTTGCAGAAACTGCATAGCCGCCTTGTGCTCATGACACAAGCATTTAACTTTTGCCAAAATTTGTCGCTGTGTTTTTAGCTGTGTTGTTATTTTCTCTTTCTGTTTTATATTCAATATATATTGGTGTAGCCACCACTGCAGTCCTTGCTTTTCTTTCCCCAAATACTGTACCTAATCACCACACAATCAGCTCTGTAATAGAAGTTAAGCCATCTGTAAGCTTAGATCGCCGATTCTTCAAAACGTTTAAGGAACATTGAAATATCTTCGTAGTACATGTTTAATTATTCTATCCTTCACGACACTCCCAGTGAAGAATATAGATTATTTAAATGAAGTTAAAGTTTTATCTGTATAATATAATAAACATATTTTGCTGCATTTCACCTTAAAAATGATATCGTCATCATATGTAAATACGCGCTTTATAAAGTGGCTCAGGTTGTGCGATATTATAACTGTAGTTCAAGTTTACAGTGGGGTGATTGTACTTATAAGTACAAACAGTTCTACAAGGTGCAATTGATTAAGTGCATTTAAAGTTCTTGGGATGAAACTGTTTCTGAACCGCGAGGTCCGTACAGGAAAGGCTTTGAAACGTTTTGCAGTGGCTGAGACAGCGTGTCCTTGAAGCTGTATACAGATAATTCTCTTTCCGATCAGCTGCTGCTGTGATTCACACTCAGATACAGTGATGTAAATACTCCGAGTGGTGCAGTGAGAGTAATATGGAAAAAGATGATCTGCTTTGGCAACTCCTAATGGGAGGAGCTGAAAGAAGAAGAAGAAAAAGAAGGTGCAGTGAGAGTAACAATGCTAAAGCAGTTATGGTATTTGGAATACTATGGCTATTCCCTGGACCATTATATTGTTACAAGTTAATTACAATCAGATGCATTACACTAATAAACAATATGCGGTTAGTTTCAGTGTATTTATAAAGCCGCATCAAGAAAATAAGGTGTGAGGAACAGTAGCATTGCTTTTACGCTGGGTGCCACCAGTCTGCAAAACCGAGCAGAGAACTTGCATACGACAGGGTATGAGGTACCGTGGAAAAGTGCGTGGCTTTACGCCAAGTGTGGGCTTTATACATCGCGATTTGAACGTGGAAAGGTTCTTACGCAACATTTCTGTGCGTACGCACCATTTATACATGAGGCCCCAGGTGACTGTCAACAGCATTAATTGATGGTTCATGAAATAGCAATAACCTCAATACTTCCACCATTCTGCTCAGTTGACGTGGTTGTCACTTTACATTATATGTCAGTAATGTTACATAATATGGCAGGTTACACTATATGGCAGTGGTTCTCAACCTGTGTGTTGGGCCCCCCTAGGGGGGCGCAAAGTAACAAAAAGGGGGGGGTGCAAAGATGTGAAAAAAAAGAAAACAAGAATCGAAAATATGAAAAATATATCTATTGAATCCAAAACAAATTAACTTAAACTACATTCTGATACTAGAAAAATAAATATACAGTTAGATAAATGCATCTATGAAATCTATTTTTTATATATCATTAATTAAAAATGAACAAATTTGTATTAGTGGGCTCCTTTTAAAAAAATGTTAGGAGGTGCAATTAAAACTGTTATGAAAACTCGGGTTGCAAATACTTAAAGGTTGAGAAACGCTGCTATATGGTTAAGATTAAAGTAGTAAAGGGTTATCTGACTCAAGTCAAGTAAACCAAAAACGTTTACTCCAGTGGAACTTTTGAATCGCAAGGGTCTGCAAATCCCCAACAGGCCTATCCATATTGGTCACAGGCCTGAATGACAGTGCGTGATTTGCATATAGGAAGGAGCAACTCTGAGCAAGGTACAGGAGAGCTTATAAATAGGGCAAGCCTGCCCCAGATGCACAGCCAATATTCAAGTGTGGCTAATCAAGTGATCCTTCTAAGGATATCAACCTACCTTAAATAACAAAGAAATCAAGAAGTGTCCATTGAAAAGCAGAGTAGAAGAGAGACTGAGGCACAATGTTCCTTTACATTCATTAAAACAAAGCAATAGGTAGCGACAACAATGACCTGCACTGTTAGAAATGGTTGTGACAAGGTATTTAATTTGGCATGGATTGGTGGAGGAGATGAGCACTTGAAAATGAGGAGAGGGAGGTCTGAGGGGGTAATTGCCAACAAATATATACAATATGCCATTGGTGTGCAGATATTATTTTTGAGGACATCATGTCTATTAATGAAAATGATCAAATCCAATATAACAATAATCCAAGGACAACTTTATGTGACACCTGTTTACAGGCAAAATACTTGGGTGATTTCAAAAATGGCAGACATAGCTGCTAATGGGGAGGAATAAAGAGTTCTGATCATTTTAATAAATTCTACCCCAAATCTATCAAACCTAGAACCGGCCAAAAAATGCCTAAGGTCAAAGCTGTCTTTGTGTCTAATGACAGAAGGGAAGCCAGAAACATTCAATTTGCAGCTGCATCAACCAGTGGGTTGCTTTTCTTGTCTGAAATGTGACTATTGACAATTAAAATGACACATTTTTTTCTGGTGGAAATAGAAGTATTTAACATCTGGTAAAGTGGTTAAAATATTAATTCCAAAATGCAGATACAAGTTCTGAATAAGGACTATTGGGGACTGACAACCTTCCTTAACTTATACAATTCAAAGGCTCATGAAGTTCAGTCATCAAGAAAGAGTACCCTAGAGATGTTATTAATCTCAGTTAATTTATTGCTAATGAGCCTTTCATTAGTTTTGATAAACAAAATAGATGCACGAGTTACAGCTATGAAACCTAAAAGTGGATAATTAATTAGTTTTTTTTCTGAACACATACCATCACACCCTTGAGAAATTGATCTTAAATTTAGCCTTTTAGTATAGCAGGGACTTTAAGTTGAGTTTCACTTGAGTTATAAGTTATTCAAATTGAGGGTCAACCACACAGGGGCATGAGAAATGTGACCCAAGCTTAGATCATCCACAGAGCTATAATTAATGTAGTCCATTTAGTTTGAAGACAAATGTTTGCCAAATATCAGCATTTTGAAATAGAGAAGAATAAAACCTCCAATAGGCAAAAGGAGATGAAAGCATCAGAAAATTAACCATTGTTAAGACCACATTTTTGGTAAGAAAAAGAAGTAAAGGAAGATGAGATATTTTTTGCAAATGACTCAAGAGACTCAAAAATAATTTAGTTGATTCTAGACTGGGAATCATGACGATAGTTAAGAGGAGTATTCTTTAGTAGAAGGGTTCCTTAAACAAAGTCTGTCAATCATATTTAACTCGGAAGTGAAGTTGCAAAGGGGGTACGTTGATAAATAGAGTCTGGGGGTGGTTTATATATAAGTTTGTGTCACTAGCTAGAAATATTTCAAAGCCTTTATAAGTTTTAGCTTGACCAGTTATGTTTGGCAGGCCAGACAATTAGTAAGAGTTCAGGCAGTAAGCATAACATAACACAACCCTTTTAACAATGATCTTCATAAGCAAATGACTTAATATGAGGTTCTCAACAAAACTTGACCTGAATGTTTTAAGTTGTAGAAAAGCAACAATTTCAAAAACTACCCAAGCCAAACCCAAATACAAAGTAATATTTTTTTTGGAATCAAGGCATGAATTTAGCTAGAAGCTATTTTTGCAGGAAAGCACTAGCTGCTTGATCATTTAACATTTAAGCTGAGGCCACAGACATTAAAGAAAGTGACCATTAAGTTAGCCAAATGGTTAACAGGAGAGGAAACAAAAGTGAAAAACTGAAGACATGTAAAAGATAAAACAAGCTAAGACTAAAAATGACTTCAATGTGTCATTGTTGCCTACCCTAATAGACACCACATATACTCAGGGTCAATCCTAAAATCAGTCCATAAAGACTATAAACTAATCATCAAAACAGAACTAACAACTCTCACACTACCCTGTTCCACCCTGACTTGCCTAATAATCTGGCCTAAGCAGTCATAATAGGCAGCTCAGGCATAAACTCCACTAGAGAAGTACCATTGGAAATGAAGTCCAAAACATAAACAGAGTAGAATTCATACAACATAAGAGAACCATAGAAATACACAAAGGTAGTTTTAGGACAAAGGAGACAGAAAGATTTTGTTGTAACTGAATCCTTGAAGTCAAGTAGTTTGTGAGGCAATACCAGGGCCACCTGAACTATCCTGGAGACAAAGTAGGAGAAAGTTGCAAACTTCCCAAAATCACAGTGGTCATTTTACAAAAGAGATTACAAAAAAACAGGAGTCTCCTCTATTACCAATAATGTTGAACTAAAATAATGGAAACTCTAAAAATCTACCTTGTTTTTAAGGAATGTAACATAATCAGGTCATCAGTATACTCATGTTTGCTTCAGTCATTTATTGTTTTTTGCTCTCTAAATATTTTTACAAATGTCTTCCCCATTGACAAGACAGTGAAAGAAGTAAAGTTACAGTTGCAAGTAGAACATATGTGTGAAAAAACTGAATTATTTTTATATTATATTGTACTTGTGTCATGAGTCTTATGGGGCCACATGTGATTACACATCTGGGGACAATTGACTTAAATCTTATCGGCAAAATCCACTGCTGAAGATGCTTGACCCATAGGGGTTCTTAGATCCCTAGTTTCCTCTATGCATTGCAAACATTTGGAGTACAACTGAAAACACAACAGAAGCAACATCTAAATGACTAACCAAATTTATTGAACTTTCATGGTAATGTTTCAAAATTGATATCTTTAGGATAATGTTTGACTCACTATTGTACTGTAACAACATTCTAGTATTTTTTTTCAAGAATGATCCTGCCAATTCTTTTATCCTCACATTTACTCAAACTATATTGACCTATTTGACGAGTGACATATTTTCAACATACTGCGGCAAGCAGCTGGGGGTGGTACCCAGCCGGGACGCCCAGAAGGACCGTAGAAGGGATTATGTCTCCTCCAGACCAAGAGGGGGCGACCACCATGGTGGTTTTGGGGACCACGGGAACAAAGCTTAGAAGCTCAACCCTATAGGGGCCCATGGTCACCGCCGGGGGGGCCCGAATGCCTGAGGAGCCCTGGCCCTCAGCACTTCCGCCACACCCAGAGGTGCTGGGGGGAAGAAGACCAGGGACACCGGGTGCACAGCCGGTGCCACACCAGGGAGTGCCGGCCGGTGCTCATTGGGAGGCACCTGGAGCATGTCCGGGTGATTATAAAAGGGGCTGCCTCTCTCCATTCGATGGCTGGAGTCGGGAGGAAAAAAGCCTGAGCTCGGGAGGAGAGGAGTGGAGGCGGACCTAGAGAGGAAGGCATTATGACAGGTATTGACTTTGGGGTGAAAGTGGGTTGTGTGCTGTGTTCACAATGTCTACCTGTCTGTGTCCGAGCTGTTCCCCACAATATGTAATGTGTTCTCTGCCCAACTAACACACAATAATATGCTTTGTTATTAATATGTTATATGTTAATATGTTTTTGAGGGACTTTTCTCTCCAAGATGGTTTATCCATCGTAACCATAAGCTTACATTCATTCAGATGACGTTGACAAGTGCACCAATGCTCTTTGCTGTTTGAATCCTCTCCTGCTTTAAGCAGCCCTTCTTGAAGTGTTAGACTCATTTTAGAAATTTCAATGCAGTGAACTGTCTAAATGCTTCCACCCACTTTCAAGCCAAATTCTTTCATGGTTATCTCCAGACACATAATATATTTGGTTGGCCCTGAAAGAGTAGTATATCATATACTTTCAATAAAATTACTTTATCATAATTATCCTTGTATATTGTATGAGTCTTACTGATGAGTTCAATGTGCTACAGTTTAACAGCAAACCCAGTATGGTTGTAATACTCATGAATTGTACTGTGTGTTTTGTGCATTTTGCCTGAGTTATTTTCCTAGAGCAATTTAATAGCTAGCTATTGAAATAAAATGTCATTTGAAGCATTTCCGTTGTTGACTCTTTGAGAAAATGCATTCTCAATGCTCTCCTTTTTGTAGTAGGCACTTAACAGACTTTTGGCTAATTCACATAAAACTATATCAACTTTAATACAAAGTATATGCCATTGCCAAAAAATTGACTAGCTGCAAGTGATTTTTTGTCATAAATTACTTACACACTGCCTAGCTAACTGTAGGGCATTTTTACAGAATGACAGAAATTCAGCTCTAGTTTCAAATGAAGTATCTCCTTTTCGCCTTGGGAATATATGAACTGAAAACCAAATGACTGAGAAAGTAAAAACCAGTATGGGAATCTAAATTTGTCATTTAAAATTTTTTTATTGGCATATGTTTGCCTCATTCTAGATTTGGCTCACTGTCCATATTCAGATGAATTTGCCATTGGCTATTTAGCAAAAAACAGATTCACAACATATGTGTGTTTCTATTCTTTTTAGAGGAGATTAAACCATGAGAAATTATTAGGTAAAATATAGAATACTTACTACTTCAATCAGAATTTAATTCATAACAGTGTGTTTTATTATATTTTCTTGAATTCTTCGTTGAAGGACAGCTATGGTCATGCCAGTGACTAAAGATAAGAGGGAATGAAAGTGCAAAATGTCACCTACTCTTCCTGAGTTTGGGCTGAAGTGGGAATACAGAATAATCTGAAGTGGGAATTCACATGGGGTTGGTATTCTAAATACACCACTGGAGGCATTCAGTTAGCAAAATTATTGCTAACATTGCTTCTGAGTGAATTTAAAAATACATGAGAAGAAAGATGTTGACCTCTGAAAATTCCCTATCACCTTATTTTACATAATTTGCTCTTACAGTAATATTTTATGCAGTGTCAGACACATGGAAGTAGGGGGCATCAACAGGGCTATACTACCATTAGAAGGTGCTGTCGTCATTTATGACATCAGTTCCTTTGGCCTCAAATGAGAATTCCTACCCCTTTGTTGTATCTGACCACACATAAGGAGCATCACTGCTGGAAATCAGCATTAATTTTTGGAACCTGTGCCTGAATTATCACCTCAGTACACCAGATGCAGTTGTTATGCAAGGTGCAACAATCTGCATGGTCTTATTATCTTTTGTATTTTCTTTCACTATTTTAAATGTATTCAGATATACATATATATACGAGTATATCATACATATATCATGCTTTCATGATACCCAAACCCTTCTCTTGTGCTTTTGTCTCTTATTACAGCAGCAACATCTTAAAAAGGTATTCTGAAGGAAATCTCTTACCCTAATAGTTATTATTCTAGTAAGATTTGCACAGTAAAATACATACATGTTTTAGTAACAACAGACAGTATTTGATTAACTGTAGATTATTCAAGTAGCAGCATTTAAGCTTTGGAATTGGGTAGGACTGGGTTAAACTAAGGTGGTTGACCTAATAACCGAAGAAGGGTAGCTTTGACAGCAGCTGAGACGATCGTACCCCTCTCTCTTTCTGTTTATGAGGATTTCATAATTATGGACAAATTGGGATATCAGAAATGCTTACTGGGTTGAATAAAAATTTGGGGGTGGTCTTATTTTTGAACATTTCATATTGAGGCCATTAAATAACTGCAGACAGTCATCAAAAACTGTTTGAATTTTAGTTTGTTGTAGGCAAATTTGAAAACTGGATATGTTCAATTAGAACTACCAGTTGTCTTTAAAACTGGCAGGTGCTGAGGTAATCTGATTCTACAAGAAATTCTGCCCCAATGCAGAATTAAAAATGTATCTAATAATTTTTATATTATACTCCACATAAGCCACATTTGAATCTTGTAGAAATGACTAATTTGTGAAAAAAGTGATCTAAAATGAACTTAGCTCTGAGACCAGATTATGACCAAGGTGAATTAAACAGCACTAAAAAGGTTCAGATTAACAAAAGCTGCATAGAAAAAGTGGGTGTAAATCTGAACAACCAAGGCATTTTTAAAATTAATATTTCCAAAGGGTGTAATATAGTTTAAGATTGAATTTGTTTTAAATAAATTAATATATGTGCCTGACATATTTCAAAACGTCTTATAATAAAGCATGATAGGATAAAGTAAGAAGAAGTAATATTTACTTGGAATTCCAAACTTGACAAAAACATACAAAACTTAGATAGACATCGCTGGAAAGACAAGAAATGCAAGGCTGGGCCCAGTACATAACAATGCCTCAATCAAAACAGCAAGTACAAATACAACTTTATAGAGGTGATAGTGGTAGGATAATTGGGAAATATAGGCATTAATTTTGGGTTCAACTCCATAGTAGAGATGCACAAATATGGAAACTATATATGGCATAGGCATCTTATGAAGCTGCAAGCTTGAAGTGTTTCAGATTTCACAAACAATAGAAAAAGATTCATATTGTTTTACTCAATATTTATTTGTCTTAGCCAGGGAAGATTGTCAGAAAAATGTATAGTCTTTCAGGTTTACAAGATGGTCACTCAGTCAAACCCAAACTACCACCAACACAAAAAATGGTGATTCAGAAAGGTAAAAATTATAATAAAAATTATGAATACATGTTTAGGGACAGTAATTTCTTAAAAGCTTTCAAAGATGTGAAATAACCCAAAACACAAAAATGTATTTAATGACAAAGTAATTTATATCTGAATTAAAACAACAGGACAAAGATGCTTCTTAAATGTACTGAGGGAATTAACGGTTTAAATTAATTTACAAGTTCATTTCACCAGTGCAGAACTACGAATAAAAAGATTACACATTTCGTTTTGCTGCTAAGTGGAGGTAGTGTCATCAGACATCATTCATTAGCAGACCTGAGTGCGTGGAAAAAAGCATAGGTCCAAATGAAGGCCTCCAAATAAGTAGGGGCTGAACCATTGACTGCCTTGTAGGCAAGCATCAATGACTTGAACTTGATTCATACTGCTCATTATGAGTGGCACCTTTTATTAATTTGTTTAAGTGTGTTCTGCCTGAGATACAATTTATTTTGACTTTTTGTGAGTAGTTTTCGGACTCAAAGTATTAAATGGTGCACCTCATGTGTGATTATAGGCCCTTTTGAAAAAGCTTAGAATTATTTACTGCTGTTTTCACTGTTATTTTGGAGATAATTATGTGGTTGTTTGTGAGGCAATCTTTCCCATGATGCTCCAGGAGTGCGTGACTGGTGACATCATCGACAAGACCATATGAAGGCTACCATATGCATCTGTGGCTTATCTGACAGTAATTTAAATAGCATTTTTGTGATTTATATTTTTTGTAACTCCTGTCAGTAGAAACTAGCTTTGTACTTTTGACTTTGATTTTTGATTGGCAATTTGGCTTTTTAGATTTCCTTTCTGACTTCTGGCATTGACCCCTGCCTGTTATTAACCACATTCTTTTCTCTTGGTCATCACTCAATAACATTTTTTACTAACTACCTTTTCAGGCATTACACCAGTGGAGTGACCTTAGAAGCAGATTGACATGTGCCCAGTTCAGTGCATATGTAATAATTTAAGACTTTATAGTAAAACTCCTCATAAACTGAGGCCTACATACTCAAGTAAGCTGTCAGATTTTTGACATTTATTTAGAGAGAGATTTTCCATACAATTTACATTTCTTTGCTTCTGCAGTAAAGACAGCTTTTTAAAATCTTTTTCTGCTTCTCATACATTTTTTGCTTCAATACTACTGCTGTATGCTCTCTGGAAGATAGTTACATAGGTAGACACCCATGCTAACATGGTCAAGCAAAACCCATTCTAGTTTGGACTAGGGATAGAAATTTATCTCTGAGTATAGCATCAAGATCTTATAAAGCTGTATTTGTCTCCCAGGCACAAAACCCATAACTAGACTTTGCACCAGATGTTGTGCTGTTGGAAAGAAAATAATGTTAATTCCAAGTAAATACTGACAAGGATTGTGTACAAAATATGAAAGCAGCAGTATAAAAATATTTTACCACTTGTATAGGTAAAAGATTTGTCAGTTTTGATAATAAAATTTTGAGAGTTGATTACCCTCGTTAAATTATTTAAATGAATGGTTGTAAAGGGTGATCAATGAAGGTACAGATGGGCTAAAACAGACCATATGTAAAGAGGACATTAGGCAAAGTAAAGAATCCAGAATTATGTAAGAAGTGGAAATATTATCAGAGACAAACCCATTCTTTGAAAAAATAATAACAGTCTAAACAGCAAAGGAGAGTATGAAGTGAAGTACTTAACATGGCCAAGATCTTGAGTAATTTATAATGGCAAACACAATTTTAATCCCGTAAGGTGCTGGAAAACATGAGATGAAAAGCATTAGGCTGTCAGAGTAGCGAATCTGCAGTCAAGGTCAATAACCACTTAGCGCTCAAACTGAGAAATGCTAGGAATATTCCATAAAGTACTAAGTGGCCAGCAGCAAAACATCAGCAGAAGCCAAGCTGTCAAATGAAACAGCAAGAATACAAGCCAACAACAGAAGCATGAATCATGTATTACCAGAAATGTCTGGGATGTACAGATCTAAATATTACAAAAATGAATAAAGTAGCTTGGAGCAAGACATACTGAAAAAACATATGAATATGAAGTATAAAACATATATCATGTACAATGCAGTACGAAGTTAGTTACTAGTACTGTGATGGGTAGGCCTGTACAATGCAGGGTATATCATGCATCATTCTGATTAGTCTTAAACTGTAACGTCTGCATTCTGACAAATAAATGAGATGGAAATATGGGCCTTGTTTTGAAAAGGTTAGATTCAGCTAATAGGAGAAGACGTTAAATTCCTGTGGCTTCCACCCAAAGTACAAAGAATGTATGCAAAGAACATAAAAACACAAAAACAGAATTATAAAAAGATGGAAATTAATAAAACAACAAAAATATCAAACAAACAATAAATAAACTTAAACCAGTGCATATCCCAGGCTAATATGTAAAAATTTTGATGAAGAGGATTCTATGAACAGAGAGATGGATTACATGCTTTGATGAGTTTTCCTCCACATGAGGATCTCTCTTTTCTCAGATGTACACTGTATTTTTAAATAGTTTCACAAACTTAATCAACCAGGTACACTGTATGTTGTTTTTGCTTATCTATACCATATTCCTGTCCGAGTAAACACATTAAACATTGCCCCAGTACAATTATAATTATTATGTTTCAATTTCCAAACCTCAGTGATAATGCAAACCTCTACTATTGTAAATCCCTAATGATAGGAGCAGTTCCTCATGTTTTGCCACATATAACTCTGCCCTTTTGCAAACAATCAATGCATTAACTGTCAAAAATATGGTCATGTTCACAAAATATAGCAGCACTCCAAACACTGTATACTAACTGCCAGTATCTTCATAGATAAGAGCATTGCAGTAAACAATGACTGCAACAATGATGTGACAAAATCGACATTTGTAAATTCTCTACATGCCATAAAACAAAATAGTAAACTTAACTGGTGAACTGCATCGTCCTAAACTAGCAATCAACAAAAAAGCACAACTCCTTCACCAAATTCTGCCCAGAGAAACATAATCAGACCACAACAAGACATTCTGGGATGCCCAGAAATGATTCTGCATGAATGCTATTGTTTTACTACTGGGATTTTAATATATTTCCTGGAAATGTGTCTGCATGAATGCTATTGTTTTACTTCTGGGATTTTAATATATTGGGGGAACCTTAAAGTGATAAGTTCAATGTAACACAGCTTAAATCTGCAGCTTTCACCTTAACATGGCATAGTAATCACAAAAGTGTGCCCAACATTGAAGTGGTGTCTGCAGACACCCACACATAGACTATCTTTCTGAGACAGAAGCCAGTAACCACCATCAAAGAGGAATTCCACAGAGCTGCAAATAGGGCAATCTATTTAATTTTGTGCAGCATCTCTGAGCCAGAATAACTGATAATAGACTTCCTGGTGGAACAAGTTGCCCATCTTCTTCCCTTCTGCAAAGTTTCTCAACTTTAAAGAAACACCTCTGAGGACTCCTGTCTTCCAAGAATATGTATATCTATATGTTTATTCATGAAGTTTTAATTCAGGGTTTTTTAATGGAATAAGACAACAACATGAATTAGATATCATCCTGTAGTTCATGTCACTGATGTAGACGTTTACTCTGCTAACATGAAAGTTGTTTCCCTTTGTTACTCAGACTTGTAGTCAATGGTTAATTGACTGTTCGGTGCTTGACTCAGGAGGACTTGTAAGTGCTACCATGAATGTGTGTTAATCCTAATAAACCTATAAAGGATTGTGCGAACAGACTAAAATCCAGTGTTTTGGCACTGGCTAATCTGTTGGTGTGAAACCAGGCAACAGCAAATCAAAATACATTTTAAAATCTAAGATTATTTAATCTGTTTTTCAGGACCAGACATGAGAAAATGACCTATTGTCGTCATACAAAGAAAACACTAATAAAACTGTAACAGCAATCCCAGATGTAATATGACAAAAAAGTATTTGTAAAATATATAAATAAATGAATAAATAAAACAAATATAAAGATTGATCTTTCACTATTAGCTGAATCCATGTTTGATCAGGTAATGTGGTAGCTTTGTAATTATTAAAAACTAGCAAAATACCCGCGCTTTGCAGCGGCAAAGTACTGCCTTAAAATTTTTATTAAGAAGAAAAGTAAACCATTTTAAACTGAGAGAAAATATACCAATAATTATTATTAAGGATCTCTTTGTATACCACGTTGTCAGTTCGACCCTCTGATTGTAATATGACCAAGCTGTGCGCTGAGCTTACTCATGAGCATGCAACATACAGTTGGTCATGTGAAAAGTAATTTTGCCTCAAATCTCATAGCTTTGATTGCTGCTGTCATAATCGGTTTGAGTTTCATGGTTTGTTTCAATTACGACAGTATTTTCAGGACTTGTGTTGAAGTGACATTCAGCATCTGTCAAGCGTTGAAAGTATACAACCGGTTTCCTTGATAACTTTGCATCCGGCTTTTGAGAGTTTAAACATTCATAAACATCAAAGTGTCCACTACTGAAATCTTTACCTGTGAATCTAAGATGTTTAAGAGGCATTGGCGGTTGTCCAAAGATGTAAAATATTTGGCCATTTCAGTACAATTGAAAGCGACAACCGAACAATTCAGCGGCAGCCATCAACTCACATGCAGAACCATAGGTGAAGGGCTTAAACATTTCACTCTTATAGTGCTCCTGTGTAGTATAATTATCTCCTGTACCGTCATCAGCCCACACCTTGAACCTGTCCCAGTTATTCAATACATAAGACACAATGTTCCTCCGGATATCAAGAGTGAGCCTGATATGGCCGTGCAATATGTAACAAAGAGAATGTAAAAGGCAGGCAGCATCTCCGGGCATTGAAACCACCCGGTAAGTGACAGTTCTTTGATCGATGGTGATCACCTCGATAGACATGTTAATGGGGGTACGGTTGGAACGATAAAGGAAATGGGTACCAGAACAATATAAAGTAAGTCTAAAATACCTACACAATAACTATAATCGTAATAAACGAACAGTAAAACAATGCAGAAGCTGTGGATTAAATAAAAAGGCTGCAGTTATCAGCAGGGAGACATGAATCCTGTGGCAAAGCAAGGAAGGGAATGAAGAGACCGGCGCGACGAATGGCCTTATATAGGCAGGCAGCCAACAATATGGGAGGCGTTGGGATGGGGGGCCCAACGCCGCCTCACACAGCGACAGAACTGCAGGCTATGGACGTATATATGTATGTAAGTAGGATTCAGTTAGCGTTGGGAACCCGCGTAACAAATTTCTTGAAGATGGGCCCATAAGTAACAAAGACCATTGGAAAGTTCAATATGGCGGCCGACAGTGGCATCATACCACCAAAATAAGTACGTACATCGGTTTCGGTTAGCACAGGGAAGCCGCCTACCGAATTTCGTGAAGATGGGGCCATAACTAAGAAAGTTCAACATGGCGGACGTTGTCGACCATTATGACCATTACGCATAGAATTTCAAAATGAAGCCTGCTTAACTTTTGTAAGTAACCTGTAAGGAATGAGCCAGCCAAATTTCAGCCTTCTAACCAACACGGGAAGTTGGAGAATTAGTGATGAGTGTGTCAGTGAGTCAGTGAGGGCTTTGCCTTTTATTAGTATAGAAAAGGGGTAGGGCCATTGTAGAATTGTAATCAATATTTTTAATTAATACATGACATAATTATATAATTTAATGCAAGTATATACTTATATGAAGTTGTAACAATGAACTACTGTATTAAATATAAGGATAAGAATTGAATGTAACTAAAGGGTTAACTAAATGTTGTTTTAAGCCTAGGAATGTGAGGCTTTTGCTTTACCTTAGAGGAGCCACCAAGATAGTTGCTGAAGTAGGTGAGTAACAAACACCCATCTAGAAAGCAGAAATAAACTGATGGGGAAGCCCAAACACCCCACCAATGAAGCAATGCTAAAATCAATAGGAGTCTGCAGATCACCACATTTACAAGGCAATATTCAGATTAATAGGAGAGTCAAAAAGATTCAGTCATTGATTGGATGAAGCGCTGCATATTATGCATATTAAGTGTCAGATGACATGATGTATTAGATGAGATAATGTGAAAGAGAAGCATATAAAGAGATGAATTGTTTTATTGGTTGCTCACTCCATGGACTGAGACATTTGTACATACCTGTGTACAAATAAAGAATTGTTCTGCATTTTCTGTTTGTCTCTGTGAATGACTTCTTTGGAAACAGAGGAAAGTGTTTCCACTACACCTTCTGCTCTTAAAAGATCATATTATTTTGATTTCCCTGAAAATGTGAGTGCCCTTTCAATTATTGTGAAACAAACATTTTTTTAAGATTAGGAGATACATTCTAGCTATCAGAATTCATCCATGTTGTTTGGGCAGGAAGATAAATTGCATTATCCTTAGAGAGGGTGTCTGATGTTGTGAGACCCGAAACACCCAATGATCTCAGGAAACATCACTGATGATGTGTCCCAGCGCATCCAGAGATGTATCTAAATACTGTTTAACTGGCTTGTCCAGTGACTCCCAGGAATAGGCTGGGTGACAACCGAGTATAGTTTGGTGACGACTGGAGAGTCGGTGACAGCACGGAAAGACGGCACCCGGGGCAGGAAGGGGTAGCAGCCCAACCAGCAACTTCCGTAAGGAAGTACCCAAATAAGCTACAGAGCAACCCACGGAGAAATACCCCCAGGGGTGCCTGAGAGGGGGGGAGGATGAGCACCCCAATAGGATGGACCTTTTGGTAATGACCTCAGGAAATGGACTGTCGACCATGATAAGTAGATGCATCTGCGGAAAGGTCTGCAAGAATGATAGGGGCCTAAAAATTCATCAAGCTCGGATGAAATGTCTGACACAGGAGATTACAGCACAGCGCACAGGATCGATGCCTGGTGAGACGCAGGAGGAGCCCGGTCCGGAGAAACTCCACAGAGCCCAGAACCTCCAAGTGCCAAACACTCCAGGTCCAGACAGAGTAGTCCTACATATCAAGTGGCCTCCAGCAAACCAGCACAAGCAGTGGCACCAGTTTGATGAGGATACATCTAGAATCATCAGTGTAACAGCAAAGGGTGATGTGGAAGGACGACTTCTTAATCTGACCACAATCATCACAAGTTTCGCGACTGAGAGGTTCGGCATAGAGGAGCCTAAGTTGAGTAAATGTACCTATACCAGGAACCGCAGGTCAGATAAGATCCATCAACTCCGGAAAGAGCTGCGGATTCTGACGAAGCAGTTCAGGAAAGCAGCTGAGGAGGAGAAGCCATCTCTCAGTGAGCTTCGGCAGATTATTAGGAAGAAGCTCATGACGATGCGTAGAGCAGAATGGCATAGGTGGCGGAGAGTTGAAAGAGCCAGGAAGCGAACCTCATTTGTAGCTGACCCCTTTGGCTTTACAAAAAGACTGCTGGGAGAGAAGCGCAGTGGACGTTTGAATTGCCCTAAGGAAGAGGTAGATCACTTCCTGCATAACATCTTGAGTGATCCAGACAGAGAGCAAGAGTTAGGGCCACAGACAGCCCTCTTGAAGGTACCAGCACCAATAGTTGAGTTCAATACTTCAGGACCCACCTGGCAAGAAGTTCAAGAGGTGGTAAAAGCAGCCAGAGCGAGTTCTGCTCCAGGTCCCAGTCAAGTACCATATAAGGTGTACAAGCGCTGCCCAGGACTCCTTCGAATCCTCTGGAAGATTCTCAGAGTGATTTGGCGAAGAGGGATCATTGCAGAACAGTGGAGGGAGGCTGAGGGTGTCTGGATCCCTAAGGAGGAGAATTCAACAACATTGGAGCAATTTCGATCCATCTCACTCCTCAGTATGGAGGGCAAAATCTTATTTAGCATTTTAGCTAGAAGGATGACAGACTTCCTACTGAAGAATGGTTATATTGACACATCGGTACAAAAGGGCGGCATTCCTGGAGTGGCAGGGTGCCTAGAACATACTGGAGTCGTCACACAATTGATAAGGGAAGCACGTGAGGGAAATGGAGATCTAGCTGTGCTTTGGCTGGACCTTGCCAATGCATATGGGTCAATCCCTCACAAGCTGGTTGAGACGACTCTAGATCGGCACCATGTACCCTGTAAGATCAAGGATCTCATTCTGGATTATTATAGTAACTTCAGGCTGAGAGTTACTTCAGGGAGCATTACATCAAACTGGCATCGGCTCGAGAAAGGGATAATTACAGGCTGTACAATTTCTGTGATCCTTTTTGCTCTCGCGATGAATATGTTGGTCAAGGCTGCTGAAACGGAGTGCAGAGGCCCCCTGTCCAAGTCTGGGGTTCGGCAGCCCTCGATCAGAGCCTTTATGGATGACTTGACAGTCACCACTACCTCAGTGCCTGGGTGCAGGTGGATTCTTTAGGGCCTGGTTAAGCTCATTTCTTGGGCTAGGATGAGCTTCAAGCCAACAAAATCCAGGTCTATGGTACTGAAGAGAGGGAAAGTGGTGGACAAGTTTCGCTTCTCAGTGGATGGCATAACAATACCATCAATTAATGAGAAACCAGTCACTAGCCTAGGTAAGGTTTTTGACTGTAGCCTCAGAGATACTGCGTCAGTCCAGACAACGATCAAGAAGCTGGAAGCTTGGTTGTCGGCAGTAGATAAGTCTGGTTTACCTGGCAGATTTAAGGCATGGATATACCAGCATGGCATCTTGCCACGGATTCTTTGGCGCTGTTGGTGTACGAGTGTCGATGTCTACAGTAGAGGCCCTGGAGAGGAAGATCAGCTGTCATCTTCGAAGATGGCTTGGCTTGCCTCGCAGTCTAACGAGTGTAGCACTATATGGCACGAGTAATAAGCTTCAGCTTCCTATCAGCAGCCTGGAGGAGGAGTTCAGGGTTTCTCGTATAAGAGAGGCCCTAGTCTACCAAGGCTCTGGAGATTCTAGAGTAACAGCAGCAGGTATTGAAGTGCGAACAGGAAGGAAGTGGAGAGCACAAGAGGGACTGGAGGTGGAAGAGTCTCGGCTTAGACACAAGGCACTTGTGGGCACAGTGGCAACGGGGCGAGCAGGACTGGGAGCAATCCCAAAGCCACAGTACAACAAGGCTCAGGGCAAGGCGAGACGAGGATTGGTCCTAGAGGAAGTCCGAGCAGGTGTTGAGGAGGCGAGGACCAGCAGGGCGGTGAGCATGCGGCAGCAAGGGGCATGGACGAGGTGGGAAGGAGCGCTGGAGAGGAAGATCACCTGGAACGACATCTGGAAGGCAGAGCCAGGGCGTATTAAGTTCCTGGTCCAAGCTGTGTACGACATGCTCCCCAGCCCAACGAACCTGCATGTTTGGGGTAAGAGTGAAGTTCCAACGTGTCCACTCTGTCCTGGACGAGGATCCCTGGAGCATATTCTGAGTAGCTGCCCATCTGCCCTTGGAGAGGGCCGATACCGTTGGCGACACGATCAAGTCCGAAAGTGTATAGCAGAGACCATTTCACATGCAGTGGCCAACAACAAATATGTTGGCAGCCAGAGAAGAATTGCCTTCATAAGGGCTGGTGAGCAGGCGCAAGCAAAGCAAAAATCATTCAGCCTCCTTTCATCTTCAGCAGACTGGGAGCTTCGGGTTGACCTGGGCAGGCAGCTCAAGTTCCCAGAATTTGTAACATCAACCTCATTGAGACCCGACATAGTTTTAACATCTGCATCGTCCAAGCAAGTCCTTTTGCTGGAACTGACAGTCCCATGGGAGGACCGCATGGAAGAGGCAAATGAGCGTAAGCGGCTCAAGTATCAGGAGCTCATTGAGGACTGCCGAAGGAAGGGCTGGAAGGCTTGCTGTGAGCCCATAGAAGTAGGGTGCAGAGGATTTGCCGCTCAATCCCTGTGTAAGATCTTTGCCAGGCTTGGAATCACAGGAGCTGCAAAGAGGAGAGCCATTAAGTCCATCACAGAAGCCGCAGAAAGAGCCTCAAGGTGGATTTGGATCAAGAGGTCCGCAAAGTGGGCCAGTGCTGCTGGGACACAAGTTGGGGCGTGATCAACCCCGGCTGGGTCACCTGAGAGAGGGCGTCTGATGTTGTGAGACCCGAAACACCCGATGATCTCAGGAAACATCACTGATGATGTGTCCCAGCGCATCCAGAGATGTATCTAAATACTAATGCTTATTTTCCTCCCCCTCAAATAGGGACCTTGCAATGGAAATGATTAATTCTGTCACCAACACGTTAATGATATCTTACTCTGACCCTGTAGTTACAATATGTGGTTACTTCAACCATGTGACTTTGGAAGGAGCTATGACAAATTTCCAACATTTTGTGACTAATTGTATTCAAATGTTAAAAATGCCTTTAAGTGTAATCTACTTGCTCCTTTAGGAAAATCTGACCATAACTTGATTCATCTTACTCCCAGCTACAAGGCTGTTATTAGACGGCAACCCATCACCACCAGAACAGTGAGGAAGTGGAGCCTGAAGGATGAAATGACTCTGGATGAGGGCTTCCAAATGACAGACTGGGAAACAGACTGTGAGTCACATGGGGACAATATTGATCATTGCATCACTGACTATATTAACTTATGTGTCAACACAGAGGTACCCACAAAGACAGTGTGTTGCTTCCCAAACAACCAGCCCTAGATTACTAAGGAGCAAAGAGGTCTCCTGAATGAGAAAATGAGACTCTTCAAATCTCTGTTAACAAGGAGGCTCTGAAGGATATACAGCATGTGCCAAAGAAAAAGCTGAGTAAAGGAAAGAAAGCTTACAAAGCTAAAATAGAAAACAAACTCACTAAGAATAACATGAAGCATGTCTGGAATGGACTGGGCATAATTACTGAAATAAAGCAATTCAGGGCTTAGGTGCTAGAAGGGGATATGGACAAAGCTAAAGCCATGAACCAATTTTTAAATAGATATTCCCTGTTACTGTCACCTTCTTCCAATGACCAGTCTCCCAAAACCATTCATACTACATCAACAACTCTTTCCACATGAACTGGAATGACCAGCGACAAGTCCACTTCTAACCATTAGTGTGTGCCCGTGCATAACTGAAGACCATGTAAGGAGACAACTAAGGAAGCTTCACACAGGAAAAGATGCACAAAAAGATGGACTGAGTCCTGAAGTTCTTAAGGCCTGTGATGACCAACTTTGTCTTCTTCATTTCAAAGACTATTCTTCTTTCAAAGAAAGTAGGTGCCTCTTCAGTAAATGACTACCGACTAGTTGCACTTATGTCTCACACTGCTGGGGCTCCTTTATACAGTACCAACAGCAATATGTTTGCTTAATAACTCACTGTGACTTTGACAGCCAAGTGAGAACTTTTCTTTCTTTTGAATTTTCTTGCTTTATAGTCATTCCAGTGTGTGTTCAGACTAAAGCGTAGGTGTGCATACTTATTTACTTACAACTTATTTGTGTATTTATTTATTTAAAGTACTTCTGTAAAAGGCCAAATTTCTACCTGGGGACAAATAAAGTCATATCTATCTATCTATCTATCTATCTATCTATCTATCTATCTATCTATCTATCTATCTATCTATCTATCGCCTCTTAGATCTGATTGCAGCATTTGATACCATTTATCCCAATATTCTAATACAGTTGAACTTCTCGGTACACGTACAAATCGGTTTACGACCAAAAAGTTTGGCAAACTTTTGCCTCAGTTCACGACCACACACTCGGTATACGAACAAGCCAATTTCCCTTTTGCAATGCTTTGTGCATTTCCTGTGCAGCGAGCGAGCCAGCAAGAGAGAGAGAGCATGACACACACACACACAGGCGTGCGAGAGAGAGAGACACACACACACACACACAGAGGTGCAGGAGAGAGAGAGACACACACACACAGGCGTGCTGGAGAGAGGCACACACACAGGCGCAATGTTACTTTTCTTGGTGGTTTATTAAATTACGGATTTTTCAAATGTTAAGTTTTTTCCCTGTGCTTAAAACTCATTAAAAAAAGTGTTTTTAGCGAGCGGTTCATAGCGCTATACTTACTTTTGCAGTGTTAGTTTTCTCTGTTGTTCAAGGGTTTCTCAGTGTTATTCAATGTTTTTAGTTTACTATTACGCTTTGCATTCTATTTTGTAATTAACTATATTTGTACTTAAAAACTAAAAAAATCTATATTTACATACAGTTCATACGGTGAGGAACGGATTAATTGTATTTACATACAATCCTAAGGTGGTAATTGCTTCGGTTCACAACTAAATCAGTTTACGACCAGAGTTTTGGAACGAATTTTGGTCGTGAACCGAGGTTCCACTGTAATTTGTCTTAGTAAGTGGGTGGGACTCTCTGGCAATGCCTTAAATTGATTTGAGTCTTACTTAATGGGTAGTTGTGGTAATTATACACCGAAGACACATGCTATTCTATATGATGTTTCACAAGGATCTATCCTGTAATCTACATGGGATCTACATGCCTCATTTAGGTCAAATTATCTCAAGGCATAACGTGAGCTACCACAGTTAAGCCGATTATACATAACTGTATTTATCAATAGCACCTGATTACCCTGTTTCTCATAGTGCACTGACATAATGTCTTACTTGGGTTTCTGAGTAGATGAGTAGTAATTTTCTTGAACTAAATAAGGAGAAAACAGAAATCTTATGTGATTTGCAAAAATGGATATACTGAAGGTACTTGATCCATTGGGCTTAAAAATCAAGACAGAGGTAAAGAAATTAGGGGTAATTATTAACTCTGACCTAACTTTTAAATCACATATTAATCAGGTTACCAGGACTGCATTTTTTCACTTAAGGAATATAGCAAAACTTAGATCCCTTATAACTTTGCAAGATGCTGAAAAATTAGTTCACGCTTATGTTTTTAGTGGACTGGATTACTTTAACACACTCCTCTCAGGACTACTCAAAAAAGACATCAATCGGCTGCAACTAGTGCAGAATGCAGTTGCCAGAATCTTAACTAGGAAAAGAAAATCCAAGCACATCTCTTCAGTTCTGATGTCACTATATTGGTTACCTGTGCAATTTAGAATTGACTTTAAAATACTGCTCATGGTTTACAAAGCCTTAAATAATCTTGCTTCTTCCTATATTTCAGAATGCCTCTCACCTTACACTCCAAATTGCAAACTTAGATCATCAAATGAGTATCTGCTTATAATTTCAAGAGCTAAACTTAAAAGAAGTGGTGAGGCAGCCTTCTGCTGTTATGCACCTAAAATCTGGAATAGCTTACCGATAGAAATTCACCATGCTAATACAATGAAGCACTTTAGAAAAAACTGTTAAAAACCCATTATTTTAACATGGCTTTCTCATAGCCTCATTTTAGTGTTACCCTGATTTTCTGTATATGCATTGATTGATCATTTCTATCATGGCTCTGCAATCTGTACTAACCCCTACTTTCTCTGGTGGTCTTTTTCCCGGTTCTCTGTGGTGCCGATATGTGCCATCACAAACTGATCAAGGCAACATGCAGTACCTACATTGATGGATTGAAGGCCAGATGTCCACATGACCATCATCATCAAATTCTTTCACATGAAGCCTGAAAACCATGAAGACTGATTTAGATCATTTATGTTAGGTAGAATGTCCAAGGGAGGCTGGGCAGTCTCGTGGCCTCAGAACCCCTGCAGATTTTCTATTATTAAATAGAAACATTCAAAATTATTTATCTGGTGCAATCCAGAGAAAATGCAGAATACATAATTTAACATCATTTAAACCGCAACCGCATTTAAACCTCAACTAAAATTAAGAAAAAAACAAGGAATTAAACAAGGTAATGGGAAAACAAAATGCATGGAACCATTATTAGTGTGCTGGCAAATAACCAAGCTGTTATTAAATAAGCACACTAAGAACCACATAGTTGCAGCAATAAGGGATTTGAATTTAGAAAATTTTAGCATTGAGGATAAAATGTGATTCAGCTGTTCTGATCCTGTGATTGTGAATGATCAGAAGAATAGAAGAAATGAATAAAAGAAAGTCCACAAAATCAAATTAAGAAATGATAACCTCCGAAAGTCAAAGACTAACAAATCACTCCTCCTCCAAGACAAACAAAACAAGATAAAGACAGAATGGTAAA
Organism: Polypterus senegalus; assembly: GCF_016835505.1. Taxonomy (NCBI): domain Eukaryota; kingdom Metazoa; phylum Chordata; class Cladistia; order Polypteriformes; family Polypteridae; genus Polypterus; species Polypterus senegalus. The sequence goes on from NC_053157.1 coordinate 82,915,076, forward strand.
TGAGAAATTTCACTATACAGAAGCACATCTTGGGGCTATAATCTACAGAATCTAGATATGTATTTCAAGCAGTAAAATCACTTACTCTGAAAACACTGGTCTTATGAAGAAAAATGACACATTAAGTATTAGAAATTGATGTAAGATAAAAATCAAATTACTCAAAGACACTCAATCAGAAACTAATTTAAAGATTACAGGCAAGGTTAAACTGCGTTGAAAATAATGAATAAAAATGGGATCATAATGTCACATTTTAAGAATGTACTCTCAAACTGTAAGATCATTGTCTTTAAGATGAAAACAATGATGTGTTCAAGTAATTGCTTATGAACTTTACACACTATAGTGTAGGGTAGGGAACAGCTTGAGATGAGCTAACAAGGCATCCATATTTAAAAACACAAGGAAACAAAAGATGGTTAGAATAACAGCTTAAACCCATCAACAGTCCTTAGATACAATATGTGCACATTGAGTTACAGAAACCACACTTAAAAGAACACAGAAATGTGACTATTGATAATCATTACTTAATATGTTCATTATGTACAGTCACCATTGGGCTGTGCAAATACACAGTGGTAAGTAAATAACAATGAACACAATAACATCTTAAAACCAATACAGAAATATGACAACAAAAGAGATGAATATGGGAGGAGCCTTCTGGGTATATAAAGTAGATGAACATGTTTTTAACTTGATAGACAACTTTCACCAATGGACATTTAGAGGCAGATGTGAAAGAAAAATCAAGTCAAAACCTTTGCACTACAACAAAGAAATAAAAACAGGCAAGTGATTCATTTATCTAGTCCTTGCTGCAGTCTTGAAGGAATCAGCAAGGGGAGCAAAAGAAACTGAAAAATGTTATCGTAGATACAGCTGGAAAGAAAGTGTAGCCAGGAATTTTCACATTTGGTAACTGTGCAACAGAGGTAATGGCATCAGAAAGAGGAAAAGTCAAAAGAATGGCAAGATTGAGGATCAAAAGTGATCCCTCATGTACAAACGGACCTCCTGCAAACAGCAGTATCAGTTTTGGGATTATTTAGATCAGTTTATCTTTATTATACGACTCTTTGACATTCAAAACCTAACATTCTCAAAACCGCTTAATCCAGTGCAGTGTTATACAGGGTGATGCAGCCTACCAGGGTACCACAGAGTGCAAGACAGTGCACTCTATTGCAGTGCACACACACTTGTATTAGGCCAATTTCAAGTCACCAATTGCATCTTTGAAGAATGTGAAAAGAGAACCTATGCAGACATGGCTGTAAGTGCATACGGACAATCAGGTGTGGGGTTTCAACCTAAAATGATAGAATTGTGAAACAATAGTGATAACTACTAACTGCCAAACTTCCTTCCTCTTTTGGTATTCCAGTTCACATAATTTTTCATATGATGATAATAAATTAATGCATTATGTTAAAGGTATCTTCAAAATACATACATGTATTTTATTGGTTTTATATTAAAGGCAATATGTTCCAAGATATATGTAGAAGAAATAAACAAAGAGGACAAGGCAACAAAATATATGTTTTTTTTTTATATCAAGCATGTCTTACCCTGGTTAGTCCATCTGAGTTGAAATGTGGCAGATTCAACTTGAAGGAAATCAGTCCCTCCATGGAAACAAAAATAAAGCAATGACAAAGAGTAATTGCAAAAGACACATTAACTGTTGAGTTTGTGCACCATAGCTAATAAATTAATTATAATCCATAAATAGCAAGTAACATTTTAATGAGACAAAGGGAAGACTTGGTGGTTGATTTTTTTTTAAATCAGCTTTGGAATTTTGTCTATAAATATATGAAAATAGCATATCAACATTCATTGTAAAGTTACTTATCTCTAAAATTCCTCATTTTTTAGAAACTCACCCCTCTTTGCTGATTTAATTTTCCCTTATGTGCCAAGAAGAACTCTCAGTTTTGCATTCCTTTAATTATTTTGGCCCATAACTCTTACAATTTTCAATTGTTTAACTTAAATTTAAATTAAAGATTATTTATTAGATCGAACATTTTAACTGTTTCTCACTGACATGTGTCAGGGATGTTCTCTTTATTAAATAATCAGTCAAAACTGTGTATGATTGGAAGGTTTCTTTATTCATACCTAGGTCATAGAAAGGAGCCTAGCATAGTTTGTTAAGCAGATTTCAGACTGTACTGAGACAGTTTTGAATGCATGACAATGTATAATTCTTACACATCCTATTACACTTGAGTCAATCAGTATATACTGTAACTGTTAGTTAAGGGTGCTTCTTTTGTTCTGTCAGTCTGTCCTGGATAAATAATTCTAATCTTGCTGAATTCCAGAGTATACAATACAATATATAATATACAATAGTCTACACTTTAATTTAAAGTAAAGTTTTTTAATGTAAAACATTTCTCCTTAACATGCTATTTACATGCATATCTTCATATATTTATTATGGACTTGCTTTTTGCTGTTACACGTACAACTTGTTCTTGGCCATCTATTTAGTTTTTTTATGCACTTTTTTCATTGTGACTGTGTATGTGTTATTGATAGATAGATAGATAGATAGATAGATAGATAGATAGATAGATAGATAGATAGATAGATAGATAGATAGATAGATAGATAGATAGATAGATAGATACTTTATTAATCCCAAGGGGAAATTCATATACTCCAACAGCATACTGATAAAGAACAATATTAAATTAAAGAGAGATAACAATGAAGGTATAACGGACAGACAATAATTTTGTATGATATTAACATTTACACCCCCGGGTGGAACTGAAGAGTCGCATAGTGTGGGGGAGGAACAATCTTCTCAGTCATTATTGACAGGAGCTTGCTCAGTGCCCTTCGCTCTGCCATGGATGTCAAACTGTCCAGCCCTGTGCCTACAATAGAGCCGGCCTTCCTCACCAGTTTGTCTAGGCGTGAGGCATCCCTCTTCTTTATGCTGCATCCCCAGCACACCACCGCATAGAAGAGGGCGCTCACCACAACTGTGTGATAGAACATCTGCAGAATCTTTTTGCAGATGTTGAAAGACGCCAACCTTCTAAGGAAGTATAGTCAGCTCCGTTCTTTCTTACACAGAGCATCTGTATTGGTAGTCCAGTCCAATTTATCATCCAGCTGCACTCCCAGGTATTTAAAAGTCTGCACCCTCTGCACACAGTCATCTCTGATGATCACGGGGTCCATGAGGGGCCTGGGCCTCCTAAAATCCACCACCAGCTCCTTGGTTTTGCTGGTATTTAGTTGTAGGTGGTTTGAGTCGCACCATTTAACAAAGCCTTTGATTAGTTTCCTGTACTCCTCCTCCTCCTGCCCACTCCTGATGCAGCCCATGGTGTCGTCTGCAAACTTTTGCACATGGCAGGACTCCGAGTTGTATTGGAAGTCCGGTGTATATAGGCTGAACAGGACCGGAGAAAGTAAAGTCCCTTGCGGTGCTCCTGTGTTGCTGACCACAATGTCAGACCTGCAGTTCCCGAGACGCATATACTGAGGTCTGTCTTTAAGATAGCCCACGATCAATGCTACCAGATATGAATCTACTCCCATGTCTGTCAGCTTGTCCCTAAGGAGCAGAGGTTGGATGGTGTTGAAGGCGCTAGAGAAGTCCAGAAACATAATTCTTACAGCACCACTGCCTCTGTCTAAGTGGGAGAGGGATATGTGTAACATATAGATGATGGCATCCTCCGCTCCCACCTTCTCCTGGTATGGGAGAAAGTGGCAGAGGGTCAAGGGTGTCATGGACCTGTGGCCTCAGGTGATGAAGCAGCAGCCTCTCCATGCTCTTCATCACATGTCACGTAAGAGCTGACTACCCAACTTGAAGTTGTTCAGCTCACCAGGACGTGATTCCTTTGGGACTGGGTTGATGCAAGATGTTTTCCAAATCCTTGGGACTCTCCCCTGTTCCAGGCTCAGGTTGAAGATGCGCTGTAGAGGACTCCCTTAGTGAACCACACCGACGTGGGCATTTGTTCTCAGCGCAAAAATATTTCTGTCGAATAAATAAAAATTAATTTTATTTAAAATTTAAATAGAACTTGAACAGATACGATAGTTTATAATACCCACACAGCACTACAGTAAGTGCACTTAAGAACAGGAGTTCTAAGTTTTAACAAGCAGCATATTGCACTGATACGAAATAGCCTGCCCATTTAATTATTTAGGAATGGATAGATAAATTAAGATTTTGTACAAATAATGTTTTTCATTTTTCTTCCTTGATGGATTCTGGCACCCCCAGCAACAGCTGCTCGCACCCTAAAGGAGATATATATATATATATATATATATAGATAACAGTGACAAAATAATTACATTGATTCCATTGACAATCATGTTACGTTATTTTCAAAATGTTTCCTTTTCTTTTTCATTACTTCTTTAACACACTACTTCTCCGCTGCAAAGCGGTGGTATTTTGATATATATATATATCTATACTAATAAAAGGCAAAGCCCTCACTCACTCACTCACTCACTCACTCACTCACTCACTCATCACTAATTCTCCAACTTCCCGTGTGGGTGGAAGGCTGAAATTTGGCAGGTTCATTCCTTACAGCTTCCTTACAAAAGTTGGGCAGGTTTTATATCGAAATTCTACGTGTAATGGTCATAACTGGAAGCAGTTTTTCTCCATTTACTGTAATGGAGATGAGCTTCAACGCCGTGGGGGCGGAGTTTCGTGTGACATCATCACGCCTCCCACGTAATCACGCAGTACATAGAAAACCAGGAAGACCTAAAAAAAGCGCTGAAGAAAACATGCATTATATAATTGAGAAGGCAGCGAAACAATAAGAAGCGAGCGAGTGACATATACAACCATATTCATGACTTCTGCTACTTGAAACAAAGCACGATGTAAACCTACACTTTAAATTAAGTTCATAGACAGGCTGCCGCTGGCGTTTGTAATTTAGTGCTTGCCCCTGTAAGGGCGTCCGTCAGCGGCAATCCAATAGCAAACTCCACTAAATATTCACGGGTTAAGGACTGTGCTTATGCAGAGGAAGATGAGATGGTCAGGGTGGTGTTTGGCACAAACTCAGCGAAACTGCGAGAGAAAGTTTTAAGTGCCAGGACTAAGGTAACATTAAATACAGCCATGGACATAGCACGAGATGGCACCAGCACAGCTGGGAAACTTCGATGCATGTACACGGCGCTCACGTGAACTGGCGCGTGCACAGATAAAAGCAACAGTTCCAAAGGCTGAACAAAACCAATTACACAATTGAAAAGGCAGCAAAAATATGAAGCGTTTGATACATACAAGCATATTCATAAATCCAAAACAAAGCACACGTTGGAAAAAGTCAATGTCCCGCTAAAGGAAGACAGTGTAAAAAACGTGCATGCAGTGTGTCAGGTCTCAGATAAAGAAGAAGACGAGCTGTTTATTGATGCAGTAAGAAACGAATCGATGAATGAAACCTGTCATCTTTACAACGATTGACAAACACGGAATGTAACTTGAACACAACACATCCTACAAATATGAACCTGATTGAAAGAAATAATGATAATCAAATCCTTGATGACAGCAACACTCAGTAACACTCACAAAACAAATACTGTATATTGACAGTCATGTTACGTTATTTTTAAAATGTTCCCTTTTCTTTTTCATAGCTTTTTTAACACACTACTTCTCCGCTGCGATACGCGGGTATATATATATATGTATATATATATAACCCGATCTACATACTCGAATAATGGATACTTTATTCGCCATCAATGATTGTTTTGGTAAAGCCATACTCAGTGTATTCATTAGATGAGCGGTAAAAAGTAAGAGCGAGGGAAGGATGACTTATTGAGGCATGCAGGCTGTAGTGCGTCAACTCTATCTGAATTGCGCGATCACATTTGAAAAATATATCTTTTCAAGTTCTATTTAGTCCATATGTGTCAAACTCAAGGGCCGGGCCACATCCGCCCGTGTAATTATATC
>NC_053157.1:84351073-84431073 GCF_016835505.1 Polypterus senegalus
GTCAGAACCGGTGGGGGCGTTAGTATGCATCGTGGTACACTGCAGAGCTATAGCGCGTCTGTATTCTGTTTCTTTTGTACTCCAGGGCACGCAGAGGAGAGAATAGTAAAGAGCAGTAAGTTCGCGCTATATGCAATCATCAGACACTCTCCATCTGCCCGTTGTTTTGTTATACTTTTCAATACTTTTATACTGCTCAAACGGGCATGCTCAAAAATACACGTGTAATGCCACGAAAAGTGCACGCAGACACTTCATTTCGCAAACAAAACAAGTGCACTTTTATTCAAAACTACCTGTATAACCGAAGAAAAAAGAAAGCAAGATACAGTAGGCGATTGATACGACATCTTGCATGGTGCAATGCTAAGAAGTGCAGATTTTCATTCCGTGCTATATAAAATCATCACATTCAAATATTAACAGTTCCCACACACCCAAGGACCGTCCTTCCTACATTTACGACCGTGTACTTGTTGCCGTGTACACACCTCTCTGTGCTATGGTTTCTATTACACTGAATGAGCACCTGACACTGTACTTTCTTCCCTGGGGAAGGTCCGCATCAGAGAATTTCCAGTTCCTGCATAAATTCACACCCGATCTGGCGCTGTTCGTTTTCAAATAATATTGCATTAGTGCGATTATATTTTCACATATATTGTCTTTCTTTCAGGTGTGTAATAGAAACCACAGCATAGAGAGAAGTGTGTACACTGCTTCTTACAGGAAAAGGCGATGGAAAAAGTGCACTTGAATAAAAGTGCACTTTTGTTATACTTTACACCAATATATGTTCCTGTGTTTGAGCGACACGGGCAGATGGGGAGTGTCTGATGATTGCATATAGCGCCGAAGTTACTGGTCTTTACCATTCTTTCTTCTGCATGTCCTGGGTGCAAAAGAAAAGCATACAGCAACATGCGGGACTGGCAGGAACACTCAATAAAACTGAATAAAAAGAAAAGCAAGTGACGGTGAGATACGAAGAAGGCAGCTTCGCCAGCGTTTGTGTGTCAGAACCGGGGGGCGTTAGTATGCATCGTGGTACACTGCAGAGCTATAGCGCGTCTTTAGTGAAAACAGCCGTGTCAGATGGGGTTGTATGGATTGATTCTGAGCGCGACTGAGAGAGTGAAAAGTGAATAAAAAAAAAAGCTAACCTTTACAAAGATCATAAATTGCACCGGCTGTTACAGACTGAAATCAAATGTATGTTTTATTCTAAAACAGTAAGACTAAGAACAGTTTACTTCTCAAAGGGAGGGGCAGGATCGAACCCGTGACCCTTGATTCCCAAGCGGGGCTGTATCTATTGAACCACAGGTCAGTTATAGTAAACTGGTGTCAATGTGCATGTTAAGGCGGCTTTCTTTCTGCAGTTATATGTTTGAATAAAAGTGCAATTGTGTTATTCTTGTGAAAATGTTTCTTTGCTATTTGGACTTCAGGCTTCATACATTATATAGTTTATGCCTACATTTTGTCATCTACTACTAGAATATAAAAAGTTTCTGTTTTAACAATGTGTTGACACAGATTACTGTAGAAACGGAACAGACATGAAATGCGTGTGTTCCAAACAACGATCTATTATTTCACTCTAAAACTCCACTTCACTCCCAGATACTCAATCAAGGCATGAGCTGAGAGAAGTTCGTGCACGTTCTAAATTGGTGGGGGGATGGAATAGCCGGCTTCTCTTTATCAGCACATTTAGAGAACAAAGGGCGCTGGCGGAGAGGTGTGAAGGGATTTAAGAAGCAGTTTAAGGTGGGACGGAATTACGAGTTTTTTCGTAGGCTCTGGTAATTCTAGTGTTAAGGAATCGCCCCATACTACCAGTAGAGATAATTATTCAAGCCAAAACTAGCACGAGTGGAAAACCAGCCAAAAAAGATCAAGAGGGAGAAACTTGAAATGACCTCCACATGTAAAACCATTCCTGTTTTGAGGGTTTTCTAATTGTTGCCACTTTAGTGCACCTGTCGTTAAGTCCATGAACACCAATACAGCTGAAAGTGATTAACAATGACCTCAGCTGCTTAACCAACCAGAAAATTAGACAGTTTTAATTGATTTCATGCCAGGCCCAATAAAAAAAGGGTTCCTTTAATTTTTGTGAGCAGTATATATACACACACATACATACACACATACATACATATATATATATATACACACACACATATCTACATATATATATATATATATATATATATATATATATATATATATATATACTGTATATAGCAAAATCCCCGCGCTTCGCAGCGACCTTTGTATACCATGTTGTCAGTTCAGCACTCCGGATGTAATATGACCAAGCTGTGCACTGAGCTTACTTTTGAGAATACAACGTATAGTTGTCCAGGAGAAAAGCAATGCTGCCTCAAATCAATGGCAACCTTTTGTAGTGTCTGTCCCTGAGACTTATTAATTGTCATCGCGAAGCAGAGCCTTACTGGAAATTGGAGGCATTTGAATTGAAATGGGTGATCAGAGGGTATAACGGTGATGTGAGGAAAACATTCAGAGTGTGGCGCTCTGCTGTTTTTTTGTGTAGCTGCCTTCACACTGCTTTATAAATGAACGCCATATGAAGCCATCGTTTTTCCTTGCTTCGCAGTTCTGTACTGTTTTATTGTTCGTTTAATACGATTGCTACAGTTATTGTGTAGTTATTTGAGACTAATTGTACTGTTTAGGTATCCATCTCCTTTATTTAATCCGCGGCTTGCACGCTATTTTTTGTACATTTATTACAATTATAGTTATTTATTGATTCCCCTCTTTAGCTAACTGCCTGCTCATATAAGGCGCTCTGCTGGTTTTTTGTGAAGCAGCCTTTACACAGCTTCTCCGCTGTTTTATAAACGAACGACATATAAGGCCATCCTTTTCCCTTGCTTCGTCAAGAAAGCTGCCTTTTTATTTAATCCACAGGTTCTCCGCTGTTTTATTGTTCGTTTATTACGATTGTTATAGTTCTCTTTATATAGCACGTTGTCAGTTCAGCAGTCCAGTTGTAATATGACGAAGCTGTGCGAGCTCACTCTTGAGAATGCAACGTATAGTTGTCCAGGAGAAAAGCAATCTTGCCTGAAATCAATGGCAAACTTTTTGTAGTGTCTGTCCCTGAGACTTATTACTTGTCATCGCGAAGCAGAGCCTTACTGGAAATTGGAGGCATCTGAATTGAAATGGGAGATCAGAGGGTATAATGGGCATGCGAGGAATAAATTGAGTGTGGAGAAACTCTAGAAACAACGTGTGTATTAACTTGTGGATTTTTCTGTGAGTATGTGGTGGCAGCGTGACGAAGTTGCCTACGCAAGACCACGTTAGCCGTGGAGCTCAGCTCGGAGCATATTCTTTTCCTACCTTGTCAATTGTGCAATGCGTTTTTTGAACAGGTTCGATGCATGGAAGTGATCACTCATACTGCGTTTAGTTAGTTCACGTGAGCTGCTCTCTTGTGTGATGTTGCGATGTCCACGGCTTCATTTAATGTTAGCTAAGACCCGGCACTTAAAAGTTTCTCGCTACAGCAATTTTAACTCCGTTACAAAGTGATCCAAAGTCTCGTTTATACCTCGTGTCGAGTATTCGACGAAGGCATGACAAACGGCAGCGGGAGTGTGCCCATAAACTTAATTTAAACTTACGGTTTACACCGTGCTTTGTTTCCGCAGTAGCTGCACTTATGAATAAGCTTGTATGTGTTTTTATTCAGCGCTCTTTGGGAGCTTTCTTTCTACGTACTGCGTTCACAGTCAGTTGACGTCATTACGTGGGAGGCGTGATGATGTGAGATGCAGCTCCGCCCCCCCACAGCCATCGAGCTAAAGTCCATTACAGTATATGGAGAAAAATGGGTTCCAGTTATGACCATTATGCGTATAATTTCGAAATGAAACATGCCCAACTTTTCTAAGTAAGCTGTAAGGAATGAGCCTGCCAAATTTCAGCCTTCTACCTACACGGGAAGTTGGAGAATTAGTGATCAGTGAGTGAGTCAGTGAGTGAGTCAGTCAGTCAGTCAGTCAGTGAGGGCTTTGCCTTTTATTAGTATAGATTTAGAAATATTTCTGATTTTGCTGTAGATTTAAATGTTTAAATTTATTTTGTTGATTTCATTATATTTTGCCCTTTCTCTGTACAGTTTTCCCCATTCATTGTATCTTATTAATTACAATTAAAAATGAGCAGAGCAGACATGCTGGCAAATAACACTGAATAATCAAAGGCTGCAAGAACTTTAGCATCAGACCCACTAATTAGTAAATAATGGATTAATTAAACAATTAGAAAACCTAGAAAAGTAGAAAGAAAATCAAGATGAAAATATTGTTAAAAAGAAACTTAGTTTTCGAATTTCTATATTGTTCCCAAAACGTAGAACTTGGGAAATAACACATCACTTAATTAGCCCAGAAGTCCAATTAAAAACAGAAGGTTGTTGGAACAAAAACCTGCAGCCACAGTGTGCCCCCTGGACCAAGGTTGGGAAACACTGTCAAAGGGGATGCAGGAGGAAAAGTGGAGTTTCTAGTGAAAAACTTATGCAGACATTGGAAGACCAGGCAAGTACCACATACAGTGGGATGCAAAAGTTTGGGCAACCTTGTTATTAGTCATTATTTTCCTTTAAAAATCGTTGGTTGTTACAATAAAAAATGTCAGTTAAATATATCATATAGGAGACACACACAGTGATATTGGAGAAGTGAAATGAAGTTTATTGGATTTACAGAAAGTGTGCAATAACTGTTCAAACAAAATTAGGCAGGTGCATACATTTGGGCACCGTTGTCATTTTATTGATTCCAAAACTTTTAGAACTAATTATTGGAACTCAAATTGGCTTGGTAAGCTCAGTGACCCCTGACCTACATACACAGGTGAATCCTATAATGAAAAAGAGTATTTAAGGGGGTCAATTGTAAGTTTCCCTCCTCCTTTAATTTTCTCTGAAGAGTAGCAACATGGGGGTCAGAAAACAACTCTCAAATGACCTTAAGACAAAGATTGTTCACCATCATGGTTTAGGGGAAGGATACAGAAAGCTGTCCCAGAGATTTAAGCTGTCTGTTTCCACAGTTAGGAAAATATTGAGGAAATGGAAGACCACAGGCTCAGTTCAAGTTAAGGCTCGAAGTGGCAGACCAAGAAAGATTTTGGATAGACAGAAGCGACGAATGGTGAGAACAGTCAGAGTCAACCCACAGACCAGCACCAAAGACCTACAACATCATCTTGCAGCAGATGGAGTCACTGTGCATCGTTCAACCATTCGGCGCACTTTACACAAGGAGATGCTGTATGTGAGAGTGATGCAGAGGAAGCCTTTTCTCCACCCACAGCACAAACAGAGCCGCTTGAGGTATGCTCAAGCACATTTGGACAAGCCAGCTTCATTTTGGAATAAGGTGCTGTGGACTGATGAGACTAAAATTGAGTTATTTGGGCATAACAAGGGTTATGCATGGAGGAAAAAGAACACAGCATTCCAAGAAAAACACCTGCTACCTACAGTAAAATATGGTGGTGGTTCCATCATGCTGTGGGGCTGTGTGGCCAGTGCAGGGACTGGGAATCTTGTCAAAGTTGAGGGACACATGGATTCCACTCAGTATCAGCAGATTCTGGAGACCAATGTCCAGGAATCAGTGACAAAGCTGAAGCTGCGCGGGCTGGATCTTTCAACAAGACAACGACCGAAACACTGCTCAAAATCCACTAAGGCATTCATGCAGAGGAACAAGTACAACGTTCTGGAATGGCCATCTCAGTCCCCAGACCTGAATATAATTGAAAATCTGTGGTGTGAGTTAAAGAGAGCTGTCCATGCTCGGAAGCCATCTAATCTGAATGAACTAGAGATGTTTTGTAAAGAGGAATGGTCCAAAATACCTTCAACCACAATCCAGACTCTCATTGGAACCTACAGGAAGCGTTTAGAGGCTGTAATTTCTGCAAAAGGCGGATCTACTAAATATTGATTTCATTTCTTTTTTGTGGTGCCCAAATTTATGCACCTGCCTGATTTTGTTTGAACAATTATTGCACACTTTCTGTAAATCCAATAAACTTCATTTCACTTCTCAAATATCACTGTGTGTGTCTCCTATATGATATATTTAACTGACATTTTTTATCGTAACAACCAACGATTTATACAGGAAAATAATGACTATTAACAAGGTTGCCCAAACTTTTGCATCCCACTGTAGATAGTGCAGGATTAAAATTCAAATCCATGAGGCAACATCAATAACCACTGTGGCACAAAAAAAGTTACATTATATTTATGGGTTACTTTGATGTACTCAAGCCTCAGATCCACAGCACAAATGTTTATATACAACTATACAGCGGTGTGAAAAACTATTTGCCCCTTCCTGATTTCTTATTCTTTTGCATGTTTGTCACACAAAATGTTTCTGATCATCAAACACATTTAACCATTAGTCAATTATAACACAAGTAAACACAAATTGCAGTTTTTAAATGATGGTTTTTATTATTTAGGGAGAAAAAAAATCCAAACCAACATGGCCCTGTGTGAAAAAGTAATTGCCCCCTTGTTCAAAAATAACCTAACTGTGGTGTATCACACCTGAGTTCAATTTCCGTAGCCACCCCCAGGCCTGATTACTGCCACACCTGTTTCAATCAAGAAATCACTTAAATAGCAGCTGCCTGACACAGAGAAGTAGATCAAAAGCTAGACATCATGCCAAGATCCAAAGAAATTCAGGAACAAATGAGAACAGAAGTAATTGAGATCTAGCAGTTTGGTAAAGGTTATAAAGCCATTTCTAAAGCTTTGGGACTCCAGCGAACCACAGTGAGAGCCATTATCCACAAATGGCAAAAATATGGAACAGTGGTAAACCTTCCCAGGAGTGGCCGGCTGACGAAAATTACCCCAAGGCGCAGAGCGACTCATCCGAGAGGTCACAAAGACCCCAGGACAAGCGTCTAAAGAACTGCAGGCCTCACTTGCCTCAATTAAGGTCAGTGTTCACGACTCTACCATAAAAAGAGACTGGGCAAAAACGGCCTGCATGGCAGATTTCCAAGACGCAAACCACTGTTAAGCAAAAGAACATTAGGGCTCGTCTCAATTTTGCTAAGAAACATCTTAATGGTTGCCAAGACTTTTGGGAAAATACCTTGTGGACTGATGAGACAAAAGTTGAACTTTTTGGAAGGCAAATGTCCCGTTACATCTGGCGTAAAAGGAACACAGCATTTCAGAAAAAGAATATCATACCAACAGTAAAATATGGTAGTGGTAGTGTGATGGTCTGGGGTTGTTTTGCTGCTTCAGGACCTGGAAGGCTTGCTGTGACAGATGGAACCATGAATTCTACTGTCTACCAAAAAATCCTGAAGGAGAATGTCCAGCCATCTGTTAGTCAACTCAAGCTGAAGCGATCTTGGGTGCTGCAACAGGGCAATGACCCAAAACACACCAGCAAATCCACCTCTGAATGGCTGAAGAAAAACAAAATGAAGACTTTGGAGTGGCCTAGTCAAAGTCCTGACCTGACTCCAATTGAGATGCTATGGCATAACATTAAAAAGGCGGTTCATGCTAGAAAACCCTCAAATAAAGCTGAATTACAACAATTCTGCAAAGATGAGTGGGCCAAAATTCCTCCAGAGCTGTAAAGACTCATTGCAAGTTATCATAACGCTTGATTGCAGTTATTGCTGCTAAGGGTGGCCCAACCAGTTATTAGGTTCAGGGGGCAATTACTTTTTCACACAGGGCCATGTAGGTTTGGATTTTTTCTCCTAAATAATAAAAACCATCATTTAAAAACTGCATTTTGTGTTTACTTGTGTTATATTTGACTAATGGTTAAATGTGTTTGATGATCAGAAACATTTTGTGTGACAAACATGCAAAAGAATAAGAAATCAGGAAGGGGGCAAATAGTTTTTCACACCACTGTGTATATATATATTTTTTTTGGGTGGAGTATTTATTTAGACTACTTATTCCCAACATTGTTTTATGGCCCAGCACCCGTTGAAAACATTTGTTTGCACTGGCTACAAAAATAATATCAGATTTGAAGATAAAGAAGTCAAATTTCTAATTTTTGAACCAAACATTGAACCACATACAGTACTGTGGTTGAACAAATTGAACTAAAAAAATAACCTTTTAACTCAGTGAATCAAATTGAAATATAAATTTAGAAATTTAACTTTATAAGTCTCAGAAATTTTGTAAATGTGTCTGCTGTGAAGATTAGACACTTGATTTATGATCCATAGGTTTGGATATCACAGAAAACATCAAGAGGTGTGAGGAAATGATACAACAATCAACAATCAAGGAGCAGGGAATTGCAGACCCCCTGTGAAGCAGTGGGAGCTAGCACACTACTAAGTAATAAAATACAGTCAATGAGTTTTGTTCCCCGTTAACCCCAGTTCAAAAACTGATGTGTCACATAGCTAAAATTGCCTGCAGCACTGCCAGGACCGTCAGTAGGAGAAATGAGCTGCCCCCTTGTTCCACCCAGCAAAAATGTCAAACCTCAAAATCAGTGACGTTTCACAATCAGGGCTTGCATAGGAATCAATACTAGACTTTACCCTTCTAGACGATCATTGCAAGGTCCAAATTCTGTTCTTTAACGCTCTGCTCACAGTAAGAAACCCACGAGAATGTGCATTTCTGTAGTTAATTCACAGGTGACAATTGCACATGCAAGCCTTGATTCTTTCCATATCACAGATCAGAAGCACTTAATAATAAATGGCCTACAAATGAAGGCACTCTGCAAGACAAAGATTGCACCATGATAAAGTCAGACAAGACATATGCACAAAAAATCAGATTTATAAAACTGTCCATACACCACGTGCCATGCCAAGTTACCTTATAAATCTCAAACCAACTTAAAATTATGCACATACACACTTTTAGCAACTCCCTATCACCATCTGTCAGTAACCATGTATGACATAAACACATCTTTTTTAATTACTCACAATCTAATCTGATTGATGTCTTTACTACAGTCCATGATGGAACAGTAGGGAAAGAAGTTAGAAAGCAAAACTTAAGTGAATATGAACATGAGGTATTACTGACTGAAGTGAAGAACTACAAAAACATTATTTTTAATGGTTTCTCTGTGGGACACACACATTTAATAAAAACACAAGAGTTGAAGCAAGCAACAGCAGTTGAGGGGAGAGCAATTGCAATGTGTGATCATATAGTACCCAGACTACCACCAGTGCTGTAGGACCCACATAAAGTGTATTAACTGATTCTGAGATTCTGCAGACACAAAAATAATTGATTCAGGGTGTTCTTACCTTGGGTCAAACACAGAATGAATTAACCCAGGCTGTAAGCGAAGAATTGAGGTACAGTAATCCCTACTCAATCGCGGGGGTTGCATTCCAGAACCCCCCGCGAAAGGTGAAAATCCACGAAGTAAAAACCATATGTTTATATGGTTATGTTTATATATTTTAAGCCCTTATAAATTCTTCCACACTCTTATAAACATTTGCCGCACAATTATACAGCATACCCTTTGTATTCTGTTAGATATTAGATAGATAGATAGATAGATAGATAGATAGATAGATAGATAGATAGATAGATAGATAGATAGATAGATAGATAGATAGATAGATACTTTATTAATCCCAAGGGGAAATTCACAAATTAGGTAAGATTCATTGAAATTATGTATGTAAACACACTGTTTATATACAGTAAAACCTAAATCTTATTTTAAACATATTGAGCATCTCCGATATCACATATGTTACAGCCATTACGATAGACAGGCCACCAGCAATAGATACGTACAATGCAAGGAAATTGTATACAGTAAAATGTGTGTACAGTGACACTAAACATACGTACATGTTGTAGTAAGTACTGTACGTAGAAAATTAATTATGGTTACTCACCAACAATGACACAAAGACTTGTCTGATAACAATGAGGTTAGTTTTACTGCACAACAAAGGAGAGCGTTACAGCTCTTCTAAAGGAGCCTCTTCAGGCGACTGTGTAGCACCGCCGCTGTTCTTCTTCCGGCAGTCTTCAATCCAAATCCCTAGAGCAGATTCCACCCGGACTAATGCCTTATTACGTCCACTTACAACTCGTTTTGCGCCCTGGTTAGAAGGACACTGCGGCCGTAGATCTTATATTCTTTTCCTCCTTTTTAAATAAAAAGAATCATGGACTCATTGATGCCGTAATGGCGCCCTACAGTGGTGTAGCTTTTCCCATTCTTCAGCATATCTAAAACTTTTACCTTTTCAGCAATCGTTAGTGCTTGGGCACGGCCCCTGAAGCAGTAGCAAGAGCAGATCATTTTGGAGCCATAACGAAGGGCTTGACTATGCACACATAAACACAAAAGAGCAAAAAAGTTAACTCTTTACACAGCGAAACACGTTGATGCTGAATGAGTGAGACGAGACTTCCTGGTTAACACTGCGGAATTGAATTCGGCGCTCTGTCGCTGAGCCAATCAACACACAGGAACTTAACTGCGTGCTCTGATTGGTTAGCTTCTCAGCCATCCGCCAATAGCGTCCCTTGTATGAAATCAACTGGGCAAACCAACTGAGGAAGCATGTACGAGAAGTAAAAAGACCCATTGTCCGCAGAAACCCACAAAGCGCGAAAAATCTGCATTATATATTTAGATATGCTTACATATAAAATCCAGGATAGAGTGAAGCCGCAAAAGTTGAAGTGCGATATAGCAAGGGATTACTGTATATTACTGACATTCTTTTTGTAGTTGTAAGAAGCATTTTGCTAATTAAACGTCAATGCTGCAATACATACAAGTCTCTTTACATTTTTGCAAGATCCAAAGTGAAATGCTATTGCAGTGATGTCCTGAGGGACAGGGTCAAGGTCATCCATGTGCTCATCATGGCGTATTTCAGAATCACAGGGGCAGTTAATGTTTCAGTGCTATGTTGTGAAGTACTTCTGTGCAGCAGTGTGCCATCTAATGAGTCCAAACAGTGCCTTTTACCTTTTAATGAACCGATTATTGATCATATGTGGGAGTGCCTTTCATTGTATCTCATCTCTTGCAGTGTTATCTGAAAAAGAAAGTCATCTGTAATGTACTAAAGTTAATTATTGTCCTATCAATTAGGCTTACTTACCAAGAAGCAAACAATTAGACACAGCATGACCTTGAAGCCTGCTTCCCACAATACTATTTGATACAATAAAGAAATCATTGGTTCAGCAGGGCCACCTTGAAAAAGCATTAGTCAGATATATTTAAGCTTCACATATTAGTTGTATATTAATTGAACAAAAGTAAAATAACATGTGTGAAGTCAATTATTCTGATTACATTAGGAGAATTACCAATGAGTGCAACTTGCCTTTTGATATTGGTTTGATCAATTGGACTAAATGGAAACTGGATGTATCTGTGTAGCATCTTAGTTCTGCCACCCCATACAGATGGCATGACATGGCTCAGGGATGACTGTGAGATTCTTGATCAGTCAGCCAGTTCACGATGAAAAGCACATTGCCAAATTGGCTAAGGATGCTAAATCTTGTAACAGAGCAGGAATTTCATAATTTTGTTGTGATGGTCTCTGTAATGTAGGCTCAGCACGCAACTCCAAGAGGACGACGCTAGGTAGTCTAAATTAGGGGTTGCCAACTCTAGTCCTGAAGGACCACTGTGGCTTCAGGTTTTCATTCTAACCCTTTTTTTAAGGAGTGAACTGTTTTTGCTGCTAATTACTTAATGACTAATGACTTAGCTGGTATTCTGTTGGCACCCTCACTTCACATTTCATTTCTATTTGGGTGCCATTTAAAAAAAAATGAAGCATTTCAGAGGAACGATGAAGAAATTCTGGAAAACAAATCTTAAAGCAATTCAATTAAAATGAATTCACAAGAAGTTAACTAGCAGCATAAACAGGGCAGTCGTTAAATAAAGGGTTAGAATGAAAACCTGCAGCCATGGTATTCCTCCAGGCTAGTCATCATCATAAGCCAAAATAATCATCACCTGACAGCCTGCTGTTGATGATATCCTCCAAAATAGTTAACACTGCCATTTCCATTAATGTTGTACTTCACACAACAAAGCCTTTTTTATGAATAAAATAGAAGGGCTACACAATGTGTATGTATTAGAGAGATCACATCAATTAACTGTGACCTAATTTGTTCAAGAACATCGGAATGTGACCAACAGGACATTGTAAATGCATGCAATGAAACAAGAAAATCTTCACTTCATTGTTCTGTTGCCTAGATCTACCAAAATGCAAACACCAAAACATTGTGCACAGGGCTTACAAATGGATGGATTTTTTACACAAAAATTATTTTAATTGTTTCTTCTCTTGAAAGAATGTTTTTTCCTTTATTATGTAACTGATTTTTTGTCTGAATTTAATTAACAAGATACAGTTATAAATAAAACATTTTTAATGATCCAATTTAAAATTGTTAGAAGACATTCCTATCTATATACAATTTGAAATTCCTTACATCTTTTAATGAGAAGGCATGCAAAATGACACCTTTTATTGGCTAACTAAATAGATTACAATATGCAAGCTTTAGAGGCAGGTCAAGCCCCTTCTTTAGGTAAGATCTGCTAAAATGCCAACACCAAAAAAAGTCTGCATAGGACTTACAGATGGTTGAAAATTTACACTAAGTTCCTATTTTATAAATTTCAAAATGACATGCATGCGTTTCTGAGTGTAAGCAGGTTTTCTACATGAGGCCCCGGTTACTTTCGGTCTATCTTTTTGCAAATTCCACCCCTGCTTACATGTTTCCTCTGTAGAGATTCCAAGTTTCTCCCAAATCTTAAAAGCCTGCCTATTAGGTGGATGAGCAAAGGAAGAGGATACAAGTACATTGTGGAAGTAAAAGTTTATAAGTCTATAAGGTACAAAGGACTGCACTATGTTTATGAATTTGGCAGTTAGCCCAAGAGTCTTTAGATATGCCTAAATATTGTTTTGCTTACCCTTTTTTACCTTTCCATTTTATCCTGTGTGGTTTCCTTTTTTCACAATAAATTACCTTTTTTAAATTACAGTGTGGACTGGCCGAACAACTTTCTGGTTTTGATGATTTCTCCAGAGCACCCTGTCAGACCACAAGCTCAATTATGTAAAACTACATGCTCTTTAATAGTTCATCATCATTAATATTTGGCTCTGTTCTTCCTTTTTATTGCAGAACTAATTCACAACATAAGGATTACTATAAATTTACTACCTTGACTGAGAAAAAAACTTTACTTTTAAGTTTAAATTTACTTCTTAATTAAATATCATTTTCTTCTATTATGGAATTTCTTACAATATTCAGTAGAATCTGCAGAAAATAATCTTCAACAGTTGATCTCCATTTAGGAATGCTAATCTTGCCAGACTATGCTCTAAATTTATATTTGCATTAGGTTGTCTGATTTCATCTGGAATTTAAAAAATGCTAGGACTGAAACCATGAAAGAATGTCAGCTGAGCTTTAGAGCAAAACCAGCGTGTTCCCACCAATTTCAAAGACATTTTCTTATGGATATTCATTTACCACATAAATGGATATTCCTTATTTTAATGTCTATTATTGTTCTAAAAATTTTTAAGCAGTTAGGATGTGTTTACTGTTAAACAATGTTGTTTAGCTTTTAATGTAATGAACTAACCAAAAAGAAAGAAATCAAAGGGAGGGAGTGGGACAAAATTTTAGGATGCGAAAGACAACAAAGCCACATGTGTTTGTCAGAATATGTGAAGCTCATATTCTTTGAGATTTATGATTGAATGTAGGTGGCTTCCAGACCAACATAAGGAATGGGTTTGTCTGCAGTTGTACTAAGATGAGAGGAGAGAATCTTAGTAGATTTATGGGGGCTATGGAATGCTGTTCAGAAAATATTCTTTTTAAAGAATTGTGACTAGAGGAATTTGTTAAAAAAGTAAATAAATAAAAACCTGATAAAGTACAATCATATCAATTTTTACTTAGATGGTAATGATATAACATTAACAGAGATTACATTTTTTACACAAAAGTTAATTTCATTGTTTCTTCTCTGTTTATCACGTAACTGATTTTTTTGTCTGAACATAATTAGCAAGACATAGTAAAAATAAAAAAATATATATTTTCAATGATCCAATTTATAATTATTAGTAGCCATTACTATCTATATACAGTTTATAATTCCTTATATCTTTTAATGAGAAGACATGCAAAATGACACTTTTTATTGGCTAACTAAAAAGATTACAATATGTAAGCTTTTGAGGCAGCTCATCTGATCTTGCCTGAAGAAGGGGCCTGAGTTAGCCAATAACTTGAGGTAGAAATTTGCAAGAAGTGAGAAAGAGATGATGGGATGGACCAGAAGTTGTATGAAGGTTCTATTTCATGGCTGTAATGAATTCTGCTGAGCATTGGACCAGATGCGATGGGAGGCCACAGAAGTTTGCAGAAAGCAGGAAGATAAAGGCGTGGTGGCATCTGATGGAAGAGCAAGGTGCCCTGGCAAGCTATGGAGACAGGCTTGAGGTGGCAAATCCAGGAGCTGTGGATATTGCATAAGGTGACAGTTTTGGTCTGCAGGTGGATCAGGATGAAGAGGGCTGCGTAATTGAGATTCCCACTGTCCTGATGTGGATAGAGATATAAAGAGAACAAAAAGTGTTTACCTCTCAACCTTCGTGATTTTAAAAATGTTTCTTGGATTTATCTATTAATTTCCACCCAAAGACTTTGTTTTTATTTGGCATGATTTTATGGTCATTGAAATGCATTACTTTGCACTTATTGAATGCTTTAGTTGTCATTGATTATCAAACTTGTCTTTGCTTTTGAGCAAAAATTCTTGCTTGCCTGCTCACTAGCCCAGGTCCATCTCAGTTATAACTACTCATGTCCCTGGAATAGGTTATGCCCGAGGGCTGTAGGTTAAGCAAAATAACAGGGGTTACCGCACCTCTATGAGACCTTATTGTTCCTCAATATGAGGTTCTTGACTGACTATTCTATGTTATTATTATCATTCTTTACTTAACAGATGATTTTATAAATGGTGACTAAGAAATTCAAACCATTGTACTTTCAATTTGAATGAATATAAAGTATAAATTTAACATAGTAAAAAAAATAAAGGAAATCTTAAGAAGTGTAGTTCTACAGTTAGTCCCTATGCTTTATGAAAATTTAGAATTCAGATAATATCAAAGTAGATTAACAATTTATACAGTTCACCTGCAAAGATACGCAGATGAAGATTAGAGAGGGAGAATGTTTTAACAATTCAAAGATGCATTAATAATAATAATGAATGTATACATTTACAGTATATAGCACCTTTCACATGCTCAAAATACTTCACAGATATTCAGAAGGGTATAAAAAGAATAAAAGCACAGAAAAAGATACAACAACTTAATATCAAACACTAAACACCAAATAGTTTAACACCACACATGAAACACAACATTCTGAATTTGAGTAAGAAAAAAGAAGCAGTATTAAAACAGACAAAACCCAAATTGCTAAAAGAAAACTGTGGCCAAATTTCTTAATTTGTGCAAGCTAATATACAGGAATATCAGTAGGGACTTTAACCCTCTTGTTGCCTACATAGGGCACTCCTGCCACCCCACCTGACACAGACAGACGCAGGATACAAGTTCTGCACATGTTTTTTATTTTTTAACTTTTTCCTTGTGGGAAAACTCTTTCCCCGTTTCCCACCTGTGTAGCACAGTTAAAAACAACGGCATAGTACACACTTTTCTTCTTTCTTTTTCTTCTGTCTCTTTTTTCTCTCTCTCTCTATCCACCTCCACTCTTCCTGTCAAAGTTTGTCCTTTACCTCACAACTCTGGCTCTCCAAATGGAGTGAGGTGGCTCCTTTTATAGAGCATCCAGCAGTGCTCCAGGTGTTCCATGACCTTTTTCCGGCATCACCTCTTCCACATCTACAAAGGGCTCAGCCATACCTGCAGCACCCCCTTGTATCACCCATGGAACCCAACAGGGCTGCTTCAAACTCCAACTCCCATGGAGCCCTGTGGGAGTCCAAGGCACAGCTGCAATCCTGGGGGGCTGCCGTGTAGCATTCTGGGGGAGGTAACGCCCTGAATACGCTCTCTCCCCGGGTCCTTCCAGTATATACATAGGTGTCCTGGTTGTAGGGCACACATTCTTAACAATGACTATCTGTGAAAGAGAACTTAACTGAGTTACTAATTCAGTCACTTCTCTTTAAAAAGACCCACTGTACTTTGGGTGATCAGTAGTAAAGGACAAGTTTAGTTATCAGTTTTAGAGCTAAACACTCAAAGGGCAACGACCACTAAATCGGTATTCTTTTAAAGTTCAGATCAAATGTGCCACATTACAAACAGATCACTGCTCTGACCTGAACTGTTAGTCCCAGAAAAGTAAACAGACCCAAACAGAGTCATCTCATTTAGAGAGGCAAGCTCATTCATTTTTTCCCATGTTTCAAATTATAAGCATTATAAGCAGAGATTTTAGATTGTAAAGAATTCAGGTAGTTCTAGTGCACCTTGTGTTCAGCAAGGCAGTGTTATCAGCGTAAGATCACTGTGCACAAATCCACAAAAGCAGTGTGATATAGCACAGCAGCCAGCATGTCTATTAGTTTTTATTAATTTTTCTCATGAAATGTACATTCAGAATACATACAGTACAGGCCAAAAGTTTGAACACACCTCCTCATTCAATGTGTTTTCTTTATTTTCATGACCATTTACAGCACTCCGTCACTCTCCTTCTTGGTCAAATAGCCCTTACACAGCCTGGAGGTGTGTTTGGGGTCATTGTCCTGTTGAAAAATAAATGATCGTCCAACTAACCTGACTTCTGCACAACACAACTGCTGGTCCCAACCCCATTGATAAAGCAAGAAATTCCACTAAATAACCCTGATAAGGCACACCTGTGAAGTGAAAACCATTTTAGGTGACTACCTGTTGAAGCTCATCGAGAGAATGCCAAGAGTGTGCAAAGCAGCAAAGGGTGGCTATTTTGAAGAAACTAGAATATAAAACATGTTTTCAGTTATTTCGCCTTTTTTTGATAAATACATAACTCCACATGTGTTCATTCATAGTTTTGATGCCTTCAGTGAGAATCAACCAATGTAAATGGCCATGAAAATAAAGAAAACACATTGAATGAGGAGGTGTGTCCAAACTTTTGGCCTGTACTGTATATGTACACACTTATCAGATCTGGGTCTCTCACAAAATTCGATTGAACAGTTAAAAAGAACAAGAAATTCAGACATGAAGCAAAAATCAGAACAGAGTCACTTTTAGCTGCAATGTGAATACAACCTTTAAAGACTTAGGCTTCTTTTACTAAATGACAAAATGAGCTTCTAAAAAAGTTACATCTCAGAAAATAAAACACTAAATATGAAAAAATGAAGTTGAAAAACAAGGATACAGACTCACAAGACAGAATATCACCAACTCCTAATATTTAAACCATTATACAAAACAAAAACTCATGAACGACAGAAAACTAAAATTGCAACATCTATAGGAAAAGAACCATAGAAAAGGTATGAATAAATTCAAATAAAAAATAATAATGTGTCTAAACAAAAGGCATACACCATAAATTAACGGGTCCTAGCCTGTGCCTTATGCTGTTTGGAGAACCAGGGGGTGGATAGATATAAAAGATGAATGGAAACATGAGAAAAATCATTCTGCAAATGTACCGTGGTTTAATATGCAATAGCTTATTCCTTATGTTTAAAGGTTTATGGCATTCACATAAATAAAGAATGCTTAAGAAACAAAGAATTACTAGTTTGATATCCACCCATTTCAAACCATAGCAGGATCACAGTAAGCTTGAAAGTAGCCCAAGACATAACAAAGACCACAGTCCATCACAAGACACAGACACACATACTCCCAGTCTAACTTATATCTGCTCACTTTAAAATGCACAATTAAAATTTGCATTCTAAAAATTTTGACAAGAACAGACCATTCAGCCCAACATTTTTTCTCAATCTTCAGTCACCTATCTTTTGTAAAATATCAAGCATAGATTTGGAGGTCCCCAAAGCAGTACTATCAGTATCATTACCTGGAAATTTACTCTGTATGTTCATGGTTCCCTTTATGAAAAACTACTGCCTAATGTTTTTATACTGTAAATGTTACTCTTAACTAGTTTCAATGTGGGCCCCAAGGTCCTGATGAAGACCTCATTTTAAAAAATGGCTGGCATTTACTCCCATAAATTCCTACACAATGTTTAATCCATTCATTGAATCATCTGTTTTTTTAACTTTACTTAAACAGAAATTTCTACCTCTATAATCTTTCATCATAGCCCATATCCAATTCTGAGTGGTAGAGGCCACTTAAAGAGACGACCTTTTAAAGTACAGAAACTGATTGTTTCCAAGAAGAAAGACTTATAACCAGGGCTTGAAGTGGCTGGTAATGCCATTTCTCAGTTTCTAGCAGTTGCACACCAGCAGTGTTTGGCATGTACCGGCTTGCATCATGCATATCCAAAAACTCGATTCTACCCAGCACTTCAAAAGAATGTCCATGTAACACATCACTCAAAAGTACAAGGGAGACCGAGGGACACCTGCTCTTTAATCAACTTTTATTGGATTGTGCTGCTTGAAACTTGAAGGGGGCAACTCTCCCTGCTCTTCGATGGAGCTCGAAGCTTGGGTTTATGTAGGCCACTGGCACTTAATGTGTGTCCACTTCACACACTTAATGTAACTGACTGATAATACAGAAAACTAACAGTATATTTTAAACTGAATGAACCATCCACCTTAATAAAAGAATTGAGTATCTGTCTGTGTGTTTGTCTGGTTGTTATGTCTCTATCAGTCCAAACAATGGCACATCAGAAACATTACCACAGCTTTTATGAATCCCATACCAAATGACATATAATTGCATTGTGCACTACAAATGATAATACTAATGTCTACATTAATTGCATATATTTAAGCTTATCTTAAATGTTTAGACTAGCTAGTATAAAATGGAAAATAGGCCCAAGTTAAAAAGTCAGGTTTTAAAATCAATTTTCTCTTTCAGAAAGAGTCAGATTTGAGGTTAGCTTGTTGCAAAACTTATGCCGGTGAGAAGAGCATGCAAAATTCTCACTTACTTTCTGGAAAAGAGTGATGCATGGAAAGTATGTTCTCACCACCTCAGGACATGGTCAGAAGCTTTCAAACAATTCAATCTATATGATTCTTATTGTTCCAGCAGAGGAAAAATTGCTGTTTTAATACACACTGTATTCCTAAAACACAAAAACATACACTCACCTAAAGGATTATTAGGAACACCTGTTCAATTTCTCATTAATGCAATTATCTAATCAACCAATCACATGGCAGTTGCTTCAATACATTTAGGGGTGTGGTCCTGGTCAAGACAATATCCTGAACTCCAAACTGAATGTCAGAATAGGAAAGAAAGGTGGTTTAAGCAATTTTGAGCGTGGCATGGTTGTTGGTGCCAGACAGGCCGGTCTGAGTATTTCACAATCTGCTCAGTTACTGTAATTTTCACGCACAACCATTTCTAGGGTTTACAAAGAATGGTGTGAAAAGGGAAAAACATCCAGTATGCGGCAGTCCTGTGGGCGAAAATGCCTTGTTGATGCTAGAGGTCAGAGGAGAATGGGCCGACTGATTCAAGCTGATAGAAGAGCAACTTTGACTGAAATAACCACTCGTTACAACCGAGGTATGCAGCAAAGCATTTGTGAAACCACAACATGCACAACCTTGAGGCGGATGGGCTACAACAGCAGAAGACCCCACCAGGTACCACTCATCTCCACTACAAATAGGAAAAAGAGGCTACAATTTGCACGAGCTCGCCAAAATTGGACAGTTTAAAACTGGAAAAATGTTGCCTGGTCTGATGAGTCTCGATTTCTGTTGAGACATTCAAATGGTAGAGTCAGAATTTGGCATAAACAGAATGAGAACATGGATCAATCATGCCTTGTTACCACTGTGCAGGCTGGTGGTGGTGTAATGGTGTGGGGGATGTTTTCTTGGCACACTTTAGGCCCCTTAGTGCCAATTGGGCATCGTTTAAATGCCACGGGCTACCTGAGCATTGTTTCTGCCCATGTAAACAAATCTAAATATATATCATGGATTTTTCGCCGGTTCGCGGATTTCTGCGGACAATGGGTCTTTTAATTTATGGTACATGCTTCCTCAGTAGGTTTGCCCAGTTGATTTCATACAAAGGACGCTATTGGCGGATGGCTTAGAAGCTACCCAATCAGAGCATGTATTACGTATTAACTAAAACTCAATGATATACTATATATGCTTCCCGCGCGGTGCTTGATTGTTTGCTTTTCTCTGTCTCTCTCGCACTCTCTGCGCCTGACGGAGGGGGTGTGAGCAGAGGAGCTGTTTGCACAGTGGCTGTTTGCCTAGAGGATACGGACGCTCCTCTAAAAAATAACGCTTTATCACGGTGCTTCGGCATACTTAAAAGCCCAAAAGCACGTATTGATTTTTTGATTGTTTGCTTTTCTCTCTCTCTCTCTCTCTCTCTCTGACATTCTCTGCTCCTGACACGCATTCCTTTGAAGAGAAGATATGTTTGCATTCTATTAATTGTGAGAAAGAACTGTCATCTCTGTCTTGTCATGGAGCACAGTTTAAACTTTTGACTAAAGGATGTTATTTCATGTCTAGAGGGCTCTGATAATGTTAACAGTCTGGGAGAGTTTATAAGGGCTTAAAATATATAAAAATAACCATACAAACATATGGTTTCTACTTCGCGGGTTTTCATCTATCGCGGGGGGTTCTGGAACGTAACCCCGCGATCGAGGAGGGATTACTGTACTTAATATGTGTGTAGACAATATTAACATATTATTAAATTCCCTCATTGACATCATTTTTACCCATTGCTACTGTCTCATTAACATCGCTTGAATCTCTTTATCAATCATTAGTAAGATATGCAGCCATACCACATGCACTTCAGAAGAGGTCATCCACCTGATGCTAAGCTTGTATGGGCCCAGCCAGTCCTTGGATGGCAGACCATCTAGGAAAAGCTACAATTGCTTCTTGAAGAGGGGTTGGTGAAGTCAGCAGAGGGCACTTACACTGCAATGTGAATGTGAATCCTAATGCATCAGCGCAGTGACAGGGACACTGTGTTGTAAACATGGTGCTGTCCTTCGGATAAGATGTAAAACCAAGGTTCTGATTTTCTGTGGTCATAAAAGATCCCTGGTTATCCTTCCTAAAGAGTAGAGACAGAGACAGACCTATAAATACCTGAGAGTGCAGCTGGATGATAAATTGGACAGGGCTGCCAATACTGATGCTCTGTATAAGGTCAGAGCTGACTATTCTTCCTTAGAAGGTTGGCGTCCTTCAACATCTGCAATAAGATGCTGCAGATGTTCTACCAGACGGTTGTGACGAGTGCCCTCTTCTACGCGGTGGTGTGCTGGAGAGGCAGCATAAAGAAGAAGGACGTCTCACGCCTGGACAAACTGGTGAGGAAGGCAGGCTCTATTGTAGGCACGGAGCTGGACAGGTTGACATCCGTGGCAGAGCAACGGGCACTGAGCAGGCTCCTGTCAATCATGGAGAATCCACTGCATCCACTGAACAGTATCATCTCCAGACAGAGGAGCAACTTCAGCGACAGACTGCTGTCATTGTCCTGCTCCACTGACAGACTGAGGAGATCGTTCCTCCCCTACACTATGTGACTCTTCAATTCCACCTGGGAGGGTAAACGTTAACATTATTCAAAGTTATTGTCTATTTTTGCATGCATTTTTATTACTCTTTAATATTGTTTTTTGTATCAGTATGCTGCTGCTGGATTATGTGAATTTCCCCTTAGGATTAATAAAGTATCTATCTATCTATCTATCTAGTATCCTGATGTTCAGACTTGATTGCCATCCATGGCATAGAAATTCTGGCCCCCTAATCACCCCCTTTCTCTAATATGTGGTGAGTGTACTGGTGCAAAAATGGCTGCTGTTGCATCATTCAGGTGGATGCTACACATTAGCAGTGGTTGAAGTGGCTCCTCACTCACTTGAGCTCTTTGAGTAGTGAGAAAAGTGCTATACTCGTATACTGTAAATGTGTAAAGAATTACTATTATGAACATTTTTACTTCTTACTGTTACAAACATTGCACATTGTCCATACATTTGCCTTAACATCTGTGTATTTATATCTATTTATATCTAGAGACTGGGCTATTACAATTTCTAAATTTGCATTGCTTCACATCAGGTCCCTATTTTAAATGGTTACTTTCATCAAACATTTAGGTGACCTTGCCTCTTAAAATGAAAGTTTTTTTTTTGGGCTGTGGTTTTTGTTTCAACAGTATGAGGTTCTCATTTCTCAATGATCTTCTGGCTAGCACTCAAGAGACAAATGAAAGGGCCTGGTGAGAAACATCTGAGAAGAGCATGAGTTAAATCCACACCATTTGTTAAAGAGAAAATGCCACTTGCTTTCTAAAAATAAATGTGTTAGATTCACTTCCAATACGCATGTAATGAGATAGATGTAATTGATAGACTGGCATCATGTCTGAGATGGAGAGTGGTCCCTTAACCGGCCAGAATGGCGCAGATGGATGCACATCTTAGACTGGAATGTTCCTAATCCCTTTCCAGATCGGGAAAATGATATAGACTGGCAAAAGACTGCCTGTCAACAGCAGTTCTACCCCCAGTATGATATAGTAGGTGGCAGAAATCATCTGGCACGGCTCCAGTCTGAATACACACAGAGATGCAAAGGAGCTGTAGTTCGAGAGGTCAGCCTTGTGTAGATCCCTGGGTGCCTGTGATTTTCGGGGTCATCTTATTGTTATCTGTTCCATCTGGGAGACTTTCAAACCTGGATCATCAATAGTCATAACCAAGATAAGCTAGGCAAATGAGGACACACAGCCAGCAAAGGGTAGGTGCAAAAGGTGCCAAGTGTGTTTATTAAAATCAATCAAAAATCAATCAGAAATTGTTTAACAGTGCAGTGCTCCATCTATAATAAATAAATAATCTACTAAAAGTCTGTGATCATGGGGGTTAACCCTTAAACTGCCATAACCAGCTATAGTTGGTTTCCAATACATTTTGCCCGCACGCTGGAGCCGAGCATATTCGACAACATACATTCGTAATACATCGCAAGCGGCTATAGTCAGTTCCCAGTGCAATTTGCCAGCACACTGGAGCCAGGTATATTCGCCAATATACATTCATTGAATGCCGCAACCGGCTATAGTTGGTTCCCAGTGCAATTTGGCAGCATGCCGGAGCTGATTAGTCAGTGCCACACATTCATTGATCCAGCTCATGACCACTGCCGCCCCTGTATCGCTGTAGCATTACTGTCCTCTGTGATTCAGCTGCTGCACTAGACTAGTCTGCAAGCATCAGCGTTGGCCTCTGTGTGCTTACGTGCTGCCAGTTCAAGCGCAGTTGGCTTAGTGATTAACTGAATTTCATCAATGGCACCAATTGCACCTTGTACATATCATAATAGATTGTTGCAGTAGATTTTTATAGTTTTTACAGTTCATTGGCAGTGTGCAAAATGATCAGTGTTGCAGTAATTATGATGCTCTTTGCATGGAAAAAATATGTGTTCCGTTAAAATTTCACTTTTTCTTGGTGAATTGTGACGTTTCCTTAAAAAGTGCAGCAAAAAAGTATTTGGCGTTCAGGAGTGCATTAACCCTCAAGTATGTGGTAGTTTAAGGGTTAAAAATCAAATAAATAATCCATAAAAAATTAGGTTAAAATCCCATGCAGGAAGCTGTCCTGCCCTGGAACATCCCTTTAAATCCAACGTCTCCTTGGCTTGCCCTATTCAGATCTCGCAGCACAGAATGACATCAACCAAGAAGCGCAGACAACCTTCACTCCTGCCTGCGTCCCTGCCACCCATCCTTTGGTGTTCCACAGGGCACCACTGAACCTCCACTCCTTCGACTTCCACTACTATCTTCAGCCTTGCAGGGGAGTCCTCCAGACTCTTTGTGGTTGCTCCTGCTTCCTGGGCTGCTCAGCAGGAGCAACCTTCAGGCCCATCTGGAGCACTGGCCACACTCTCCATCCCCGTCTGCCTGCTTCCTCCTGTCTTGCACCACCTATCTCTTGTTCCTGCCCTTCTTTCTGTCATTTAACCTATGCCCTTTCTTTCCTTTTGTTTTGTTCCCCTCTCTGTCCCATGCAGGCTCCATTTAATTGCTTAATTGGGGATATTGGGTGCAGGTACATACTGTCACACATTCCAAGGAACAAATGCAGCACCTGGCCAATCCGCTCACTTTTGCACACGTGTGCGCGATTGACAAAGCCACCGCAATCAACCCCAGAGTGATGCCGTCTTGTGCACACCCATGCCCTTTCTGAACCAATACTTTCTGTGGCATGATTATTTAAATATCTGCTCTTTGCGACAGACTATTCATCTCAGTGTCATAAGAGGCTGCTGCTGGGAGACAACTCCCCTTGTTTGCCTGACCAAGAAGTGCTGCTTG
Source organism: Polypterus senegalus (assembly GCF_016835505.1). NCBI lineage: Eukaryota > Metazoa > Chordata > Cladistia > Polypteriformes > Polypteridae > Polypterus > Polypterus senegalus. The sequence goes on from NC_053157.1 coordinate 84,375,716, forward strand.
ATGCAATGCTGTGGCACCAGAAATGCAACCTGGTCCAGCAAAAAAACGGAGCCACCTCATCTTACTCTGGGAGTTTGAGTCGGGAGGAGGTCAACAAAGCTTGCCTGGAAGAAGTGGAGAAAGGATGAAGAGAAAGAACAGTGTTAATTGTCGAAGAGAACATTTATAACAATCTAGACTACAACAGGCCATTCAGCCCAACAAAACTTACCATTCCAATCCACTAGAAATGTCAAGTCTAGATTTGAAAGTCTCTAAATTCCTACTGTCAACCACACTAACTGGTAACTTATTCCATGTGTCTATAGTTCTCTGTGTAACTAATGTTTGTAATTTACCCTTAACATGTTTTCAACTTGTCTCTGTGTTCTTGTTGAACTCATTTTAAAATATGTTTTGATCAACGTTACTAATTGCATTCATAATTTTAAACACTTCAGTCATGTCTCTTCTTATTCTTCTTTTGCTTAAACTGAAAAGGCTCAGTTCTTTTAATCTTTCCTCATAGCTCATCCCCTGTAGTCCTGGAATCAGCCTAGTTGCTCTTCTCTGGACTTTTTCTAGTGCTGCTATGTCACTTGTATTGCTTGGAGACTAAAATGCAGTACTGCAGATGAGGCCTCAACAGTGTGTTATAAAGTTTGAGCATAAGTCCTTGAACTTGTACGCTATTCATTGTGTTTGTAACCACTAGGGGTGCTAGAGATCCCAAAACTACAAACTCAGCAAAGCACCACGTTTATAAGGTAAAATAAAGGACTTTTACTCCTTCGCAATTCACCTTTCCACAGACCTCTTTTCATAAAACAGCCAAGATGCAAATACAAACAGAAAAAATTGTACTTAATCTTCCTCCTTCCATCCACCAGTTGAGTTTTACCTGCTGCCTCCCGACTTGGACTTGACTATGTGCGGCAGCGGCCTTCCTTTTATACCGGATCTGGGAATGCTTCTCTGACCTTTCTATCTCAACTATGAAGTATTTCCCGGCCAAAGACAATGTAAGTTGGTCCTCCCCTGACAGTGCCCTCTTTTTCAACCCCAAGAGACCTAAACAGGGATACATTTCTTGACTCTGGACTGGTCCCGACTGGGTTCTCATATGAGGACCACTGCCACCTAGCACATGGGAGATGGAACCACTCCCAAGTTCCAGTTTCTCCTGGTCCATCCATTATTTTATTCCGGCTGGGCACAAAGTTATCTTTCGGTCCAGCTGGCAGATCCTTCCATAGTTCCTCTCGGACCTCCTGCCCAGGTAAGAACTCAAACACCCGCCTGGCCAGAAGCCCATTCTCATCCCACATGCTATATAACTTAACATTCTGTTAGCCTTCTTAACTACGAGTTCCACTACAACTCCCAAATCCTCCTCATAAGGTGTACTTTCACCTTCCATTATGTATTGAATCCTAACATTTTTACCTCATACATGTAATACTTTATATTTGTTTACATTAAGTTTCACCTGCAACAAATCTATTTAAGCCTGTATGTTGCTCAAGTCCCCCTGTTATCATTTATTATCTGCCAATCCACCTAGATTGGTATCATCTGGAAATATAACCAGCTTGTTACTTATATTCCTATCGAAATCATTTATATATATTAAAACTAGTAAAAATATACCTCAAAAGTCTTTTGAACCAATGACTGCAGCCTGTTCTGTTGTGCCTGAGGTTTGAGGCTCTGAGACACCAATACAGATCACAAAAAGATGACACAGCAGAGTCTGCTTTACCAAATAACATGTGCTGGTATCTGAGGAGTGTTGTGACATTTGAGAATGATAGGAGGTATCACCATATGGTAGCATGCTGGCCTAACTGATGGACAGTGGTGCTGTGTGCACCAAGTGCAGCTATAGTGACGTTTTTATTGTTTTGATCTGCAAATGCCTGTAACATAACAGTGTTGCCTACTGGTAAAAAAAGGAGCATTATTGCCTCACAGTGAAGCTTTGCCAAGAACAATCAGAAGAAGTGAGTACTTGTATATATACCATAATACAGTATGACTGAGAGAAACTAGTCCAAAAGCATTTTAAGCTTAAAAGAGATTAACATAATAATATCCATTAGGATTTGCATTTCATTTACAGACAAAATAGTCTTTTGAAGATAGGTAAGCTAATAATTGCTAAAAGCTGTTACTGCATGTTTGAGACACCATGGCATAGTATCATATGAATTAATTTTTTCTTTTCATTTTTTAGAAGAGGCTATTTTAACAAGTGAAATAAAAACACAGAGAAAATTACAAAATAATTATTATTAGTATTAGGGAGAGAGTGTATGCTTTTTTTTTTTTATGGAGTATTCACTAAATGGTTATTTAATAGCAGTTGATAGTCTGGAGGGAAAGATAGCAATTTTCATTTTAAAAAGACAAGTTATATGGTGTATCTTCTTTGTTTTACTGAAAATCTATTAAAAATTTAAAATCAAGCATTTGTCATGTACCATTTATATTTATATATATTTATTCATGTAAATATTTATCATACATGAAGAGTTGGTGAACCAGTGACTGATTTTTTTTAATTGTTCCATTTTTTTTTTTTTGGTATTTAACTTTTTAAATTTAAAGAGATGATATTTTCAGGAATGTTCTCTGACATTTGACCTTAAGATCATTCATCAGTTATTCTGCAGAAATGATTGATGGGCTCTTGAAATTTCAAGTTTCCTGTGCAGGTTAGTTTAATGGACATCCCCGTTTGAACTTCTAAACCATCCAGGGCCTGTCAGCTTGTAAAGTGTAACAATGATTAATGTGCTTGAGGCCAACAGAGTAATACAGATCTGTGCTTATGAGTTATTTGGAGTGTTCATCAAACAACCCAAAAGACAAAACCCAAAATACTCATGGAAATAAAATGCCAGTATGCATACTTATATTTAAAAGCATGCATTAAATCACTATAAAAGGAAGCATCAATATAAGGGAAGTTTCAAAGCAGAACTAAATCAGAAATAATTAACAGACACTTCCAAACTACATGTTTAAAAATGGAGAAAACATTCATTCATTTTCTAACCCATTTAGTCCTGAACAGGGTTGTGGGAAGTGTCAAAGCCTATGCCAGCAAGAATAGGGCACAAGAACAGGATGCCAGTCCATCACAGGATGAAACAGAGAAAACATTTAGATCTAATTTTCTATGTGTCCTTAAGCTACACCAAAGGGTTCTATAGAAGAATAAAATGAACTGAACTGAGTTTACTTTTTAAATGCTTATAATGTTATGGTTTGCTTACTTGGCAAAGGGCAAAGATGGTGGCAAAGATTAAAGGAGAAACTGCGAGAATCACAGAGAAGTTGCATTCTAAGAGGTTGCACGATCTTCTGCCCATTAGAATGTATAGTGGGCAGTCTGGAGACCACCCAGGAGAACAGACTAAAGGCTAAAGGGTGTAAGTGATGGCAGAAGCCTCAAAATAATTTTTTAGCCAATTTTTCCTACAGCCAAAACTAGAATTGCCTTAAACTTGGATTCTAGGGCTTGGCTTGATGTTTCCTCCCACAGGAGTTTTAAACCTCTCTCTATTTCGAGTATTCACTGTGTAGAGTGGTGAATTTGGGTATGCGCTCAATGGTGGAAGGAAAAAGTTGTACTGGTGTGGAAGAGATTGAGAGAGAGAGAAGGGGGATGGAGGGAGTACTTGGTGGTGGTTAGCAGGTTAGATAGACACAAACCTTTTAGGAAAGCTAAGAGAAGCAGCAGGTATTATTATGTTTTGTTCCTACATTACACTTTGTGTTATACAATTGTTTAACTTCTCTGTGTGCTTCTTCATGGATGCAGTGGCCCTGGTACAGTCCTTGGGAAATTTGTATTATTCTCCATGTGTCTGCTTAGGTGAGTGCATAAGTTGGTCCTGAGCTGGACTGGTGTTAACTTCCAGGGTCGGTTCCCACTTTGCATCCAATGCTTCTACAGTAGACTTTACTTGACTGTGTCACAGAATTGGATTAATTGAGTTTGAATCTGTTATGTGTTATACTGTGTACTACTTAAGTATCACATTACATAAATATGTAATACGTTACATAAATATATATATTATAGTGGTCATGAGAGGTATGTTGGGGTATCCACCAGGTCACCCTGTTTATTAACAAAAGAGACTAACAAAAATAGTGGGCATTGGTACATTTATATATATATATATATATATATATATATATATATATATATATATATATATATATATATATATATATATATATATATATATTTATATATATATATATACTGTTCAAAGAAATTAAAGGAACACTTTTTAACTGGAGTATAGCATCAAGTCAATGAAACTTCTGGGTTATTGATCTGGTCATTTAAGTAGCAGAGGGGGTTGTTAATCAGTTTCAGCTGCTTTGGTGTTAATGAAATTAACAACACGTACACTAGAGGGGCAACAATGAGACAACCCCCAAAACAGAAATTGTTTAACAGGTGGAGGCCTCTGACATTTTTCTCTCCTCATCTTTTCTGACAGTTTTTTCACTAGTTTTGCATTTGGCTATGGTCAGTGTCACTATTGGTAGCATGAGGCGATACCTGGACCTTACAGAGGTTACACAGGTAGTTCAGCTTCTCCAGGATGGCACATCAATAGGTGGCATTGCCAGAAGGTTTGCTGTGTCTCCCAGCACAGTCTCAAGGGCATGGAGGAAATTCCAGGAGAGAGGCAGTTACTCTAGGAGAGCTGGGCAGGGCCATGGAAGGTCCTTATCCCATCAGCAAGACCGGTATCTGCTCCTTTGGGCAAGGCGGAACAGGATGAGCACTGCCAGAGCCCTACAAAATGACCTCCAGCAGGCCACTGGTGTGAATGTCTCTGACCAAACAATCAGAAACAGACTTCATGAGGGTGGCCTGAGGGCCCAATGTCTTCTAGTGGGCCCTGTGCTCACTGCCCGGCACCGTGGAGCTCGATTGGCATTTGCCATAGGACACCAGAATTGGCAGGTCCACCACTGGCACCCTGTGCTTTTCACAGATGAGAGCAGGTTCAGCCTGAACACATGTGACAGACGTGAAAGGGTCTGCAGAAGGCGTGGAGAACATTATGCTGCCTGTAACATCGTTCAGCATGACCAATTTGGTGGTGGGTCAGTGATGGTCTCGGGAGGCATATCCATGGAGGGATGCACAGACTTCTACAGGCTAGACAACGGCACCTTGACTGCCATTAGGTATCAGGATGTATTGTCAGACTCTGTGCTGGTGCAGTGGGTCCTGGGTTCCTCTTGGTGCACGACAATGCCCAGCCTCATGTGACGAGAGTATGCAGGCAGATCCTGGAAGATGAAGTAATTGATACCATTCACTGGCCCCACACTCGCATGACCTAAATTCCAATAGAACACCTCCGGGACATTATGTTTCCGTCCATCCAACCCCGCCAGGTTGCACATCAGACTGTCCAGGAGCTCATTGATGCCCTGGTCCAGATCTGGGAGGAGATCCCCAGGACACCATCCATCATCTCATTAGGAGCATGCACCTACGTTGTCAGGCATGCATACAAACATTACGAGTACGAGTACGAGTACGATTTTGAGCTGATGCAATGAAATTTTGGCAAAATGGACAAGTCTGCCACTTCATTTTTTCACTTTGATTTTCGGGGTGTCTTTGAATTCAGCCCTCTGCAGGTTGATAATTTTCATTTCAATCAAATTATGTGGCATCCTTTCGTTCCTAACACATTACCCAGTCCATATCAGTATAGATATCCAGCATGATTTTTTTCCCATTGAGATATATTTTTTCAGTGTTCCTTTAATTTTTTTGAGCAGTTTATATATATATATATATATATATATATATATATATATATATATATGGCACATAACTCATTTTATGACCTGTATAGTACATTTTGGAAAACATTGTGGCACTGAGGCAACATTATTCATATTATTTAAATTCATTTGCATGCCTTCTTGCGCTTTTAATCAGTGACCTTTTTTTTTTTTTTTTGAGACTTTCAAATTTTAGTACTTTCATAATCTCTCACCTGCTCTGCATGTGTATCACGCCAATGTTTTTGAAGGTCTTTACAATGTTCTACTTTGTCTTCTACTCTTTGCCTTTTATTTTCGACCCCACTTGGACCTGCTAGGTTTTCAATTCCACTTGTTCCGGGCTGATTATTACTTTCCTTAGTTTCTGAATTTGCACTTATCAATCAATCAATCAACATTTATTTATATAGCACATATTCATACAAAAAAAATGTAGCTCAAAGTGCTTTACAAAATGAATAGAAAAATAGAAGACACAATAAAAAATAAACATAAGTCAACATTAATTAACATAGAATAAGAGTAAGGTCCGATGGCCAGGGTGGACAGAAAAAACAAAAAAAAACTCCAAAGGCTAGAGAAAAAAATAAAAAAAAACTTAGATTATTATTGTTCTTTTTTTTAATTCTTTTCTCTCCAACGCTTTTGGGCCTCTTTTCGACACGCTGCCCTTTTTTCTTCAATTAGTCTTTGACGTGGTCATCTTGAGCATATAAAATTATTGTCCATAAATGGACCACATCGAAGGAAGCAAATAGATTGTATGTCTAAAAAAGCTTCTTTAAAGGATGAAATTGAGTACTTTTGATAAATGAATTGAAATGTGTAAAACGTAAAAATTTATAGGAGCTGAGAGCACATGAACTGTGTTTTACAATACACACAAATGAGAAATGATTGTACCGTCTGCGTGGTTGTAAATGTTTGAGAGGAGGGCAGGACTTTTCAAAATCTCTTGTCTCACGGGACTTGAAATTATTTCTCGCAGAACTTTAAATTATCTCCAAGAATGTCTCGTCACAGGATTTCCTTTTATAATAGAAAGATGTGCATTATGGTGGCATAATGTTTAGCATTGTTTAAGAGGTATAGGGTTGAATGTTCAGATCTGAGCTTGTATACTCTCTTTGTGGAGTTTACACATTCATTTTATGTCAATGTGCATTTTCTCCAGGCACTATATATTTCACAAAACATTAAATTAATGTTGTTAGTAGTCATCTGTTTTGATTATTTTTCATTATTTTTTTCATTAATGAGCAGAGAGATGGCATGAAGTCAACACCAGTCAGGAGCACAGAAAAGGAAAAAATGAAATCATGAAGAAGCAGCTCATGCTGCATTTACAGGTATATTTTAGAAATCTATATTTGTCCAACTTCCCATAAGCTAGCTAATGTTACATCTATTGCCACTACACTAAAGCTAGTTGTTCACTGGCGCAATGGAGTAACATTACGTGCAATAGTTATGACATTGAGGGTTTAACAGATATTATCTGATGTTACAGTACCTAGCTGTCACATGGCTGAGGATTATTTATTACCTCCACAGACCACAGGGACCTGTACACTTTGTTAAAGGCTGCTAATGTTAGTCAATATACTGTATGAAGTACTCTGAGTATAATTGAATTGAGAACACATTTGTAATGTTTACTCGTTAGTTATTTGCTGAATTATGGGAAAGCACCAGGAAAAAAAGCTGTGACATAAAAAAACCCCACTTAACTTCAACTGTTGATTCAATCTATTGGTAGCTAACATTACTGATTCATTTAATGCCTAATTGCTATCTCCTGTCCTTGGAAGGTCAAAATAAAGTTTCATTAAATACATATGTATAGGCAATATATTCATATGCTCATTTTTTTAATTGTTTAAATATTCAGCTTCATTTTGACCCTGTATTTGCTGTATTAAGTAACTTTATTAAGCATGTTGAAATGGAGTATTAGTTTTTATTATTATTAGTTGTATTTTATATAATTTATTATTATTGTTATTGGTAGTAGTAATACTAGTAAGTAGAAGCAGTAGTAATGTTAAAATTGTTTATGTCATTATATTACGTCACAAGTCTTGCTGTTTGTTATATCAAGTAACAAAGATTAACAGCACAATGATCAGAATCAGAGTCACTTTCATTTGCCAGTACTTAATGTACAGGAATTTGACTTGGTAGTTTTGGAGCTGCTTATAACAGAACATAAAGTCACATACAAATGGCATAAGATAAAAAACAAAAAAACCTTTATACAAAATTGTAGAATAGTACAACTGTAAACAAGATGTGCAACTGAGGATGTGCAAATGAAAGTGTGAGTGTGTGGTGTGTATGCACATGCACACACATAGATGTACATATACTGTGCATACACACATCTTCATACATAAAATGACAGAACACATGAATATACAAAGAAGACATGTTAAATTACCGAGTTGAAATGGCTATGGCTCTGGGAAAGAAACAATTTAGGTGTATGTTTTAGTTTTAGTTTTGAATTGAACTGAAGCATTTACCAGAGTGGAGTTTTTGGAACAAGTGATGAGCTGGGTGAGATGAGTCCATGGTGATCCTTCGACATGGTTAATGAAACAAGATGTATAAAGGTCTGCAACAGAAGGAAGAACACAGTCAACTATTTTCTCAGCACACCTCACAACACGCTGTAATACCCTGGACAATTATTATTATTATTAATAATAATAATATTATTAATAATAATAATTAGGCCTTCATTTATAAATGAAACAAATCAATTGATATATCATTGCCATTAACTACCATTATGCCCAAATTTAAGGGTTACACACCAGATTGCAGCAACCCTTCCAGATATCAGTTTTTCAAAGCTTAAGCTCATCAAGACATACTTGAGGTCATCCATAGCACAGCAATGTATAAGCAGCTAGGCTATCATCAGCATCAACTCTTTCACAGAAGCTGTTATTTAATGCCCTAATAGATGACTTAGTCTTCAGAAAACGTACAACTGTGCTGTTGTGATATGTAGCACAAAACACTGATGAAACCTAAACCTTCACTTTCAAGTTTGGATTATTTTTTAAAAAGCATTTTTATTTGATGTTAAAAGTTATAGTTAAGTGTGATGTGATCTTTGTTTATTTTTTATTTATACATATATTTATTGTTCAAATTAGAGTTGTTATAAGAAATACTAATATAGTGGCTTCAGGGATGAGCAGGGTGGAGGTGGACCCCTAGAAAATTCCACTTAGGGTCTCAGTTTAGCTAGGGTCATCACTGTGAGTACATATGCCCTGTGATGGAATGCCATCTAATCCAAGACTGGTTATTCTCTTCTATCTGTCACTTATGAAATAGAGTCTAACATTCTAACATGAATAAAGTTGGCATAAAAATGAAAATCAGCCTGTTTTTATTGTACTACAACTTAAGTTAGTGTCTAAAAATATATATGCACTCTGACTTAATTTTAATTGGAGTTAGGTCCTAATTGCTTATAGTTCTACAGAAAATTGAATTGGATTAAATGATGCATGGAAAAATTGCAAATTTATGGAAAGCAGTTAAACATTCATCTTAGTTTTGTGGCTGCAACACAGTGATTTGGCCCAAATCCTAATAAACCTTTGCCTACTTTATTAAATAGTTATTTCATTACAGACTTATGTTCAGTATTGATAAATCTAAACATTTCCATATAATGATTGGTTCTTTGCAGAAATGGGCCAGGTAACATATATTCAGCAAATAATTATGGTACTGCTGAAAAATCCATTAAAGTCGTAATGAGAAAAGCTATTTCCATGACAGAGTAATAGAAGATCAAGGACTGATATGTTACAAAATAGGTGAAAGTTATTATGAGGACTTATCTGGAAGTTCAAGTATTCTTGACAGCCGCCAATAATAGATCATAGTTCTGCTAAAAAGCAGTTTTGGGACTGTAAACTGATGAAGATTAACTAGCAACACTTTCAAATTGATTGGCTTGCATTTATTACAGCTAGAGCATCTTATCATTTGAAAGTGAGCACTGATTGAAATAAATCAGAAGATAGAGGCATGCTGTTTCTTTATTTTTTTCTGTGATCATTTTTTTATTGAATTCAGAAAAATTACATAATTACATCTGTTTTAAATGTAAACGTTTAAACACCCCGAAACCTCAATAATCCCAACCTAATCTTCAGCACAACACCACAGCCCTGTAAGGAATGGTGAATATGGAAAGAAAAGAGAAAATTTGGAATGCACAATGTGTATGAAGAATGGCAGTAGATCCACTCCTAGGCCAAGAAAAAGAAAACATGGAGAATCCGTATGGATTCAAAGATGTCTGAGCCACACTAATCCCATTCATTGACTTTTGAGATGACCTGTTGAACATTGAGAAGAAGGCAAGAGAAGAACCATGTTATAAAAGGAATACATCCAGAGATCATCAGAAAGACTGAATTTCAGGCAAAAGGTCAGAGCTAACTCAGTTACAATGGTGCTTAGGTAGAAAATCGTCTGTTATATTGAACTGAGATGAAGAGAGTTCCAGAAGGAGAAAGATACAACGTAAGAGAGAAATGTCAAAAGGGATGGTTGAGGAAAGAGAACCAGAAAGAATGGACCATAAACAAGAGGCTGGTGGGCAGTGCTGAACCATGAGGAGAAAGGTAACAGGAAAATTTGGAGAGCAAGATTGGCAATAGGGGTTGAAAGCCATATGAATAGAATGTTGTTTGGATTGTATGATACAGGTGATGTACAAATTTAAATTTGTTTCTGTAAATTATTATATTTCCATATAATTATTTATCTTTACTTTGAAAACTTCAATGATGTCATATTAATGCACAGACAGATGCAGTATTCTGTTTTACTTTGCATCAACATATATAATACAGGCATACAGAGTATGGTGTTGAAGAAAGTTTAAAAAAAAAAAAAAGTGTATACCTTGCACACAAGCATGCCAATGTTTCTGTTCTGCAAGCATTCTCCAGGTACAGTATGCACTGAGCAGCAACTATAAACAAAATCAAACACAATCAACTTCAACTTTGACATTTCAGTTTCAATTTTGAAAAATGCAAAATGAAACTGAAACCTTACTCACTTTATCAACTGGCTTAAAAAATGTATAATAAACCAATATATTGTCATGGTATGAAATGGATTACAAAAATTTGCACTCTCTTTTATACAAAAATCTTTGTACATCTCTGATCAGACACCATGCCACAATTATTTTTAGGCCTACCTCCTCTTTTAGATGTTCTTTCAAATGCTATCAGAGGCTCTCATTTTCTGAAGTGCTTGTGCAGCTGTGGGAGTATGTACTGTAAGTACAATGTGCCTGTAGCCTAACAAATTATGGCTTACCATAGAAGCTCCAGTCGATTTACTGGTAGAAATATTACCCTTTCAGCCATAAATACAATTGAGTCAATTGCTAAGGTCACAAAAGCACATACTTTCAGTCTAAAGTACTCCTCTCAAAAACCACAGCAAATATTGAAATAATCATTTGTCTAAAGTACAGAAGAAAATGACTGGTAAGTATATTCAAACTATTATTATTTTTAAAAGTTACTTAATACACTCTTATAAACATGTAAAAATTCACATACATAAATGTATTAATAAAAAAAATGAATATAGTGTCAGTTACATAAAAGCATGTACTGTGACGTCAAGTAAGAATAGCATTCCGTATTGCAATTTCTTTTCCATCCACCAGATGAAGCAGAGAGCTATTAGACAAATTAAGTGCATGCATGCACATACTGCACAGAGGTATTTTTTAAAAAAAATTTTCTCAAGAATAAGAATATTTTTGTTTATGCGTAAGTAGCCTGCTTTGTCAATTTCTTCACAAGCAGTTATAATGAAAAGGGGTTAAACCATTCTGAGAAGGAATAAACATTTTCAGTCAGGTAACTTTAAATCGACTATTTGAACTAAGCTAGCTTCTTAAACATTGACCATATAATTTGAGTACTGCAATGTAATATTTTGCATAACATAAAGTAGATTCAGAAAGTATTCAGACCCTTTCAGTTTCTGCATACTTTATAGTGTTGTAGATTTAGATTTAAATTGACATGGCAGTGTGTATGGACGCAGTGGCTTGTGGCTCTCTCTTTCGGCAACACTCTTTTTTGTTTTACATAGTATGTTCATGTACAATTGTGCAAATCACTGCTACAGCTGCCAAGATTTACTGGATGTTAGTTTTTGTCAAAAACTTCCCATTACAGGTGATTTTCATTGCACTCGCAGCATTCCCGCTAACCTAGCAAGACCACCGGGATTACCATGGACTGTTATCAAGTCCAGCAAATTTCGCAGACAGTGAAGAGAAAAGAGGCAGAAGAGGTGATGCTGGCCTAGCCTACTTCAGAGGCTCAGGAAACAATGACAAAAATCTCTTATACGGAGTATATTTATCACCAACACAAGATATGTGACTTAGAAAATGGATGAACTGGAACTATTAATTGCTGGATATCAGTCGTTCGTGACTGCTGTGTAATGATAGTAACTAACACCTGGCTTCAGCTGACGAGTCCGGATGCAGCAGCACAGCTAGCAGGCCACACAATCCACCACAGGGACAGAAACAAAGACTCCAGTAAGAGCATCTTTGCATCTACATGCATAATGACTGGTCAAAAGACAATATAATCATAGGCAGCCATTGTTCTCTTGACATAGAGTTTATTTCAATTAAATGGCAACCATTCTTTCTTCCAAGAGAGCTAGCAATAGTGATTATCACTGCTGTTTATATACTGCCCAATGCTAAAGTTACTATAGCTCTTGATCTGCTAAATGCTCTAAACAAACACAAGTAGTTTTACCATGTCTTTCACGTCATAGAGGGGAATTTTAATCATGCAAACTTGAAGCTGGTACTTCCTAAATTTCTTCCATCATGTCAAGTGTCCAACGAGGGGCAAGAATACACTTGATCATGTCTACTCCAATATTAAACACGGTATATTGAACCACACCCCTCTCCCACTTAGGCCGGTCAGACAGGATCCATCAAGCACCAACACACTAACATCCATACATTATAACTGTCTAGGAAGAACATCCGACTAATCCATGTGTGTTGCAGACGTCACCGCCTAAAGAAAGCAAGCAAGCCAGTTGTGTAGAGAGTTGTTAGAGAGTTAAGGTCCCAGAGAGAATTCAGAAATGTTTCCTGAACATGTGGTGCATGCGTGGATGCATGCCAGCAACTTTGTGCATGCAGGTGAAGATGCCAAGAAATAGAGGACAAAGATAAAGAAAGGCTTTGTGAGGTGGACATTGCTATGGCATCATCAATTGATTATAAAACTGGTTTGTGTCCAGCAGGTGTCATTTATTTTATCATGTGGTGTTTGGTGAGGAAAGAGCTGTAGAGCTAGTGTGAGAGTCATTTTTGAAAGTACTCCATGTTGATAGAGTTTGTTTTGATTTTTACTTGTGTAGTTAAATGCCTATGTGATTTTTTCAATTTAGCTTTGGATAAATGTTTGTCTTCTTTGCTTTTTGTCTCCTGAGGAAAGATAAGGAAGAAGAGTTCTGTTTGTTTTTTTCTTTCTTCATCAAAATATTATTTTGATTCACTTTACATATTATAAATATTCATCAGCACTTATTTTTGCTCTTTCTTATATAAATCATTATATTCTATGTTATTGCAGATGACTGCATTTCTTGAGTAACATGACAGAAAATTATTTTGCTGGAAATTGTAAATAAAGAATTGTTTTAAACAAACATTTTAGCCTGTGCCTCTGTTTCAACCACCACTAATATGTACGTGTACAAGTACATGGTCTGAGGGAATTTGTGTAGTGTGCCAGTACTCGGGGTATCACAATTATCAACTTTTTTTAAATGCACAATAAGATGCTGTTGCTGAGGATAAGGTAGTAAAAGAACATATGACAATGTGTTTCAGTGAGTAAGCTTACTGACATTCATGGATACCAATCGATCCATAAATAAACATCGAGAATGTGTAGAAGTCATGCAGACCTTGGTGCTATGAGGTAGGAATCACAGCTCTGTGCCACTTCGAGAAGCTGGCAAAAAAGGTACTCTACTAGCAGCAAAGATAGCGACATACAAACCTAACACTTAGAGAGCACTTCAGGTGGATCTCCCCATTGTTCCCCTTGGCCCTGTAGCATAGCTGCTGGTGAGGAGCCAGGGGAAACAGTGTCATGAGGTTACCTCTGACCCCAGATGAGCAGAGACAGGTGGAGACATGTGGTGTGTATAAATGTGCAAAAAAAAAAAAACTAAAACAGTTGGGAGCACATGCCATCATTTACTGGGAGCAGCTGCTGAAGAAACTGGAAAATCCTTTCTTAGGGCCAACTCAACAGCAGTTGTCATAAAGTGGCTAATTCTGTTCTTCCATTTCTCATACGTTGTGGATCATTACAATATTCTCTCACACTGAAAGACATGTGTACTTTATCAATCCAGCAGCAGCAGTAAATATCTTTGTGAAATAATGAAAAAAGCATCCTTATAGTGAAAGCATATAAGTGATCAAGTGACTTTTTCTGTTATTACTGTCCATAGAACAGAGACAACATTTCACATCAGGGCGTCAACACTCAATAATGTCAACAATGGCACTTGGTGATGACTTTAAGAGGTGAATCCACAGCCCTAAAAGATTTTGCCTTGGAAGATGATGGTGGGATAAACACAATCTCCTTTGACAATGGCTGAATGTGACAATTAAATTTTGCTTTGAGGTTTTTTTACTTTTTAAAATGACACTGGTACATTATTTTTCCAATATATACGTAATCTCAAGATGAAGATCAATACACAAGTAGCATGTTTATCTTAAAAAATTGACATATTCAATAAGTTTTAAGCAGTGTTGTGCATGGACTAGTTCAAAAGAGCGTGTTAATCAGATTACTAGGACAGCATTTTTTCACTTAAGAAATATAGCAAAAGTTAGACCTCTTATAACATTGCAAGATGCTGAAAAATTAGTTCACACTTTTGTTTTCATTTGGCTAGATTACTGTAACACACTCCTCTCAGGACTATCAAAAAAAGACATCAATCAATTGCAACTAGTGCAGAATGCAGCTGCTAGAATCTTAACTCAGAAAAGAAAATCCGAGCACATCACCCCAGTTTTGATGTCATTACACTGGTTACCTGTGTCATTTAGAATTTACTTTAAAATACAGTTTATGATTTACAAAGCCTTAAATAATCTCATTCCATCTTAAATTTTGGAATGTCTTACACCTTATATTCCAAATTGTAACCTTAGATCTTCAAAAGAATGTCTACTTAGAATTCCAAGAGCTAAACTTAAAAGAAGTGGTGAGGCGACCTTCTGTTGCTATGCACCTAAAATCTGGAATCACATACCAATAGAAATTCACCAGGCTAATACGGTGGAGCACTCCAAAATTCAAACTAACCCCTACTTTCTCTCCTGTTCTTTTTCCGGTTTTCTGTGGTGGCAATCTGCACCACCACCTAATCAAAGCACCATGATGTCCCTATATTGGTGGATTAAAGGCCAGAAGTCCACATAACCATCATCATCAAATTCTTCCATGAGAACTCTAAATACAGTGAGGACTGACTAAGGTCATTTATGTTAGATAGAATGCCTAGAGGGGGCTGGGTGGTCTTGTGGCGTGGAACCCCTGCAGATTTTATTTTTTCTCCAGCCGTCTGGAGTTTTTTTTTTGTTTGTTTTTTCTGTCCTCCCTGGCCATCGGACCTTACTTTTATTCTATGTTAATTAGTGTTCCCTAATTTTCATTCTTATTTGTTTTGTCTTTTTTCTTTTCCTTCATCATGTAAAGTCCTTTGAGCTACATTATTTTTATGAAAATGTGTTATATAAATAAATGTTGTTGATCATTTAACAAGCTCATTTTTCTAAGAACGGTGAACTTAACGTAACATATTTGCAAGTGAAGAACTTGAATGTGAGCTAGTTCAGTTTTATGTAACATTCCGGATCTGGTTTTGGTCCAGATTAAACGTTTTGCCTTACTCTATAATGTAGGGGTAGAGCTGAATCTCAATACAGTATTCGGATAAGCACAAATAGTGGATTTTTACGAATATTTTTTTCATACAAATTTTTTGCCATTTATTTGTATTGGGAAAAAATAATGTAAAATCAGATAGGCTCTGTCTGTGTCTGCCTGCTTGTGCTTAAGCTGCACTCCCACTCACACAAGCATGCGGTGAAGCTCTGATTTCACTTTTAGGGAAGCATTGTACTTCATTAGGCTGCTTTATATTTTTCCCCATTGGACATACAATATGTCATGCAAATTTTGACAGGCAGCATAATAGGTTAGTTCAACTCCATGCTGGTTCCACAGTCACCATTTTTGTCACATGGTTGGAAATAGAGCGGTAATTTACATGTATACTTGCATCTGTTTCATTTATTTTTTGACCAGGAGGATATGAGCATATACGTATTTGTTGCTAGGTATAACTCAATAAAGTGTATTTAAGTCCTCTACAGCGCATCTTCAACCTGAGCCTAGAACAGGGGAGAGTCCCTAGACTTTGGAAAACATCTTGAGTCACCCCAGTCCGAAAGGTTTAACGTTCTAGTGAGCTGAATGACTACCAGCCTGACGTCACATGTGATGAAGACCATGGAGCGGCTGCTGCTTCACCACGTGAGACCACAGGTCCGCCGCGCCCTCGACCGTCTGCAGTTCGCGTACCAGGAGAAGGTGGGAGTGGAGGGTGCCATCATCTATATGCTACATTGATCCCTCTCCCACTTGGGCAGAGGCAGTGGTGCTGTTAGAATTATATTTTTGGACTTCTTTAGTGCCTTCAACACCATCCAACCTCTGCTCCTTAGGGATAAGCTGACAGAGATGGGAGTAGATTCACAACTGGTGGCATGGATCGTGGACTATCTTACAGACAGACCTCAGTATGTGCGTCTCGGGAACTACAGGTCTGACATTCTGGTCAGCAACAGAGGAGCACTGCAAGGGACTGTACTTTCTCCGGTCCTATTCAGCCTATATACATCAGACATCCAATATGACTCAGAGTCCTGTCACGTGCAAAAGTTCACTAAAGACACCGCTATTGTGGGCTGCATCAAGAGTGGGCAGGAGGAGGATTATAGGAAGCTAATCAAAGACTTTGTTAAATGGTGTGGCTCAAACCACTTACACCTGAACACCAGCAAGACCAAGGAACTGGTAGTGGATTTTAGGAGGCCCAGGCCCCTCATGGACCCCGTGATCATCAGAGGTGATTGTGTGCAGAGGGTGCAGACCTATAAATACTTGGGAGTGCAGCTGGATGATAAATTGGACTGGACTGCCAATACTGATGCTCTGTATAAGAAAGGTCAGAGCCGACTATACTTCCTTAGAAGGTTGGCCTCTTACAAAATCTGCAATAAGATGTTGCAGATGTTCTACCAGACGGTTGTGGTGAGTGCCCTCTTCTACATGGTTGTGTGCTGGGGAGGCAGCATAAAGATGAAGGACGCATCACGCCTGGACAAACTTGTTAGGAAGGTAGGCTCTATTGTAGAAATGAAGCTGAATAGTTTAACATCTGTGGCAGAGTGACGGGCGCTGAGCAGGCTCCTGTCAATCATGGCGAATCCACTGCATCCACTGAACAGTATCATCTCCAGACAGAGGAGCAACTTCAGCGACAGACTGCTGTCATTGTCCTGCTCCACTGACAGACTGAGGAGATCGTTCCTCCCCCACACTATGTGACTCTTTAATTCCACCCGGGGGAGTAAACGCTAAAATTATTCAAAGTTATTGTCTGTTTTTTACATGCATTTTTAGTACACTGTGTCACACATGTGTGATTAGGAGGCAGTCAAAGAGCCTAAAGGTGAGTGAAACATCGCGAGATAGAGGGTTGTCACGTGGTACTTACCTAAATCTCTTTTGCTCAACAGAAAACCTGAAGAAAAATAAATTCCTCAACTTCCGACTTCCAAAATGGCCGCAATGACATCACTTCCGGCCAACCATGATGACGTCACTTCTGGCTCCATCAAACCACCTCACTTCCGTCTCATCATTATGATGTTAATTCCGGTTCCTGTTTTCATGCCAACCATTTCCTGTCCCATAATCCTTTTCCCTATAAATCCGCCATTTTGTTGAAACTAAACTGTTCACTGTTTTGATTAAGACTCTGAATCATTTATTCTTTATTGTCTGGACGACAATATATGGGGACGGTCCCCAAACCTTTGTTTGTGTGTTGTGAAAAATTATTTGGACCAGAACATTCATTACAACTGTAATTTAATATTGTGTTATTTTTTTTTTTTTATTTTTTTTTTTTGTATCAGTATACTGCTGCTGGATTATGTGAATTTCCCCTTGGGATTAATAAAGTATCTATCTATCTAAATAAAAAAAGTCTTCATAATAATTGTATTTTATTCAAGAACACTGTAATAGCCTAATATAAGGCATGCAAAATTGAAAAAAGTAAACTCATGGGTCATTTATTCTCACTCCATAAAACATACAAAATGAACTGAACATGAACTAGGTCAAAATTGAAATGTTGAACTACGATCATGATTTTTTTCATTTTAATATGTGTGAACTGAACTTTGAGCTAGTTCTTGTGAGGTGTGAACTTGCACAACACTGGTTTTAAGACCTTTCCATTCATCTTTGATAGCTGCAAGAACAGCCACGGTATTTTTTAAATTTATAAAAATGCTTCATTTAGAGCAAAGTTTTATGTGTCAAATTAATAAATACCATTAAAGTAAAGAAACCAATTTGAAAAATACAGATTCTTTAATCACACCTTTACCTACTATACACAAAATAGATAAACATATCTTTGAGGATGGTTTCTCCGTACATATCATGGTGTACCAATCCCTGGAACATACTATTGTAAATAAAAATAAGGAGAAGGGGTGACCAACACTACTCCTCAACTGACCTTACACTGTACAGACCACATCACACACTGTTATCACAAAAGAGCAACATCAACCCCTCCCAATACTTAACACAAACAAAAAGACTCCATAATGTACAATGTACGAATTAAAAACAAAAAGTCATATAATGAAATTAAATAGAGAAAAGTCTGGTAAGTCCATAGATAAGCAAAATTATTTGAAAAGTGTTTCACTGGAATAACGGAGAAGTCTAGGCAGTGTGATGGTATCCTTCCAGATAACAAAGAATTGAAAAAGTCCAACCTAATGGTAGTGATTATGCAGTTAAACATCTTTCCAAGTTATCCAAAAAATCCTGAAACACTGCGCCTTAGCCATCTTAAGGTAGGCTGCCTATCTTCTTTTATGTCCATCCTGCTGTAAATCTCCTTTTCTAAAAAAGAAACTGCTCGCTTTACTTTTGCTATCATTACTATATTGATCACTTCCATTTGTGCCCAGACTCCTCCCCTTACTGGTGAAGCATGTCTCAATTGATTTTGTCCCCATCATAATTCCCGACAACGTTTTAAGATTCGCTCTTTCTCTGAGATTCAGTCAGATGATTACACTCCTGCATTCAATAAAAGAAAATAACGGGTGCAAACAACCAAGGGAACTAACCATTCCCATGACCATTGTAGCTAGAAGCATATAAGGACAAGATAAAATATTACAATTATATATGAAGCTGAATAGCACTATAATTTTAAAAACAGCATGTTAGTTTTCATTCTTTTCTTTTTAATTTTTTTATCTGTGTTTTTAGAAATCCAATGTTTTTTATGTATACTTGAATACTCATATGCATTATATTTCTCTTTAAGGTTAGGTAAAAATGAAAGCAACCAGAATAAAATAATAATGAAATTGTTTGTTACATACATGAATTTAAATAGAAATGTGTTTTGGAAAACTGATAAAAATAGATGCAACAACTTTGAATCCATTACAATACTATACAATCCATTAGTACTACTAAAACTCTATAATACTGTACTTGGAAAAGCAAAGTGGAATTGTCTTATCCACAGTTCTTTATTCTTTGCATTTTGCTCACTTTCAGTTATACTGTTTAGATCTTTAGTAAAAACATTTTACCCTGCCAATCGCCTACCGTAAGCATGGTTTTCTATTTATAATTTAGTTACCTGTTTCCTTGGATTCTCTTTCTTGTTTCATGACAGGTATAAATTTCAGCCTTATCTTTTCATCCTTGATAGAAGAAGGAGTAGTGCGTTTCACAACAGCGTGATTCACTGAGAATAGATAGTGGCTGACAATCAAAGATAACAAGTTGTATTCAAGTCAGAGAGCTAAGGACTGATACCAAGATAGAATCTGTACTTTAATACATGGTTAAAGGAATAACAAGTTAGACACTTTGAAAATACCTCAAAATTATAGGCATAAAATCTGAGACTCGGTACAAATCAGTGATGCCACGGGACACACCCATGAACAGCAATTCAGACAGTACTGACATCTTACATCAGCACTGCAAAACTATTAGTTCCCATATCATATACAAATGTATAAATGTTATGTCAATAATATTACTTTAAGCTACATCATGCCAATTGTGCTTGTAGTGTTTTTATATTATTCATATTAATCTGCATTGTTCTTGTTTGTCAGATCCCTGTTAAACCAATCAGACACAAATAGTGTACAAATTACACATTGAATTCAAATGTGCCTTTTCTTTCTAAAGCCTTAAAAAAGTGTAGCCGTACATATGAAGCCTTTTGTTAAACAGTACATTTAATTAAAATATTTCACTCTGGTTTTCACTTCAAAATAGCCTTAACTCATGTTAGTACTGATTTTTCTTAAATCTTGAAATGCTTAAAAGACAGAATCATGCTTCAGCGCAAATTGTAACATGAATGGCGACAACATGATATATAGCACAAGCTTGAAATATATTAGGTAGAGTCAGATGGTTTAATCTGTGCATTTCAGCAGATGATCTGCTGAATGTCTTTTCCCATTCTTGACTCCTTTGAGGTTGAATATTACCTTCACTTAATGTTTCTAAAAGGTGTTTTTTACAAATATTAATTTTCACTAAAAAGTCAGTACAGTTGTGTTATTAATTGATTTTGAAAATGAGAGGGAACAGTGAATGACAAAGATGATTTTTCCCTATACAGTACTTAGTAAAACTAATTACTAAATGGACATTCTGCAGGATTAATCTTTTGATTTTCTGAAATCACTTTCATTCTACATATTATACAGTACTATATATGGTGTTATCCTTACTTTATTAACTGGTTTTGAGTAGTGATTGCAGATTCTTGAGCACTTTATTCTTTTTGAATAACAATTTTAATGAGTCATACGAATTGATTCACAAGCACAAATTGATTAAACAGAGCTCAACGGGAGTGCTGTAGCACATGTGTGATGTTGTCGGCACCTTTCGTTTCACAGTATTGATGTTTAAAGTGCATATGCTGCCTGTCTGATTCATGATTTTTGTTCACTTCTCTTATAATTCTTATAATAATTACCAGTGAGTAAGACATATAATTCTCGTTCATTTGATTCATATTGTATTATTTTAATTATGCACTTAAACTACATTGTCATGCTTCATACTTTCCAACAGGACAGTGTCATATGACATGAATTATTATGAGCATGTTAAACATATGATTTATTGTATAAAAGTAACAGCACACTACATGATAACGTGCAGTGAATACACTTGACTTGGGCATTCCTAGTTTTCATCCTCTTTCTCTGTAGGTTTAGCATTCGTCTGCTCAGTAGTTGATGCGCTTGCTGCTTCCTGAGCAGCTCTTCTTTTCTCCATCCTAGCAGCCTGCTTCTTCTCTTCTTTTGTTAGCAACCTTTCGTGTTAAAACTGATTAAGTCAGTGTTTGTGTTGTAAGAACTTTCGTTTTTTTTTTTATTTTTTCTTCAATCTGCCTCCAAAATTATTTAAGATATAAAAAGGTAGGGGAAGTGATGGCGAAGGTGGTAAAGATGAGGACATTGGCCGCTGCCGAGAGTTGATTCTACAATAAGATAAAAGAAAAATAAAAAGAGGAATTACCTTGGAGGTCAATCATCACCCAGAAAGTGAATTAGACTTCACGTAGTATATGTGTACTAAATTTCAGGTCAATAGGTCAAACGGTTTGCGAGCTACAGATGATTTAAAATCCTGGACAGACATACAAACAGAAATGGTAGCGTACTATATATATATATATATATATATACAGTATATATATATATATATATATATACACAGTATATATATATATATTATGGGGTGCCAAACAGGCAAATACATTGATTTTCTGAATATATAAAGTTGGCGTCAGAATATATAAAGTCAAAACTTGAATATATAAAGTAATTTCCGAATATATAAAGTCAAAACTTGAATATATAAAGTCATCGCTGGAATATATAAAGTCAAAACTTGAATATATAAAGTCAGCATCGGTATATATAAAGTCAAACTTGTTTCTGAATACAGTGGAACCTCGGTTTACGAGTAACTTGGTTTACGAGTGTTTTGCAAGACGAGCAAAAATTTTTAATAAATTTTGACTTGATAAACGAGCGATGTCTTGCAATACGAGTAGTATGGATACACTTTGTCTGCTGAGCGTCATGTGATCACAACTGAGCTGATGGTTCTTCTCTCTCTCTCCTTATCTCGCTCGCTCTCCCAGCGCGTCTCTCTCTCTCCTTATCTTGCTTGCTTGCTCGCTCACCCGTCTCTCTCTCTCTCTCTCTCTCCTCTCCTTATCTCGCTCGCCCGTCTCTCTCTTTCTCTCTCTGGCAATCGTCTCCTATTCTCTGTCTGAGTCTGTGTGCCTCACTCATATAATCAACATAAGTATTAGCGTATACTGTTTACTACAGCATTGTGACAAGGGTCCAAGCGATGACAGAAGGACAGGACCTGAACGCAGGCGGAGTGGGTGTCCATTTTGGCCCCGTACCTAAAGGGGCCTGCGCAATGGGCATATCATGACCTCCCCGAGGAGGAAGCCGCCCAATATGAACTAATGAAGGCTGAGATCTATCAGCGCTATGGGGTGACCTCCGGCCAACAGGCTCGCGTCTGGCGTCACTGGCGCTTTGACCCCTCACTACTGGCTAGAGCCCAGGCATTCGAATACTGGGGCAAGCTCGGGTGCTGGATATGGCCAGATAAAAACCAGGCTCGCCAGGTGGTAGAGCAAGTGGCGTGCGAGGGTCTGATTTACACGATGCCGGATTATCTCGCTCAACAGGTCCGGAGGCACCTGTTTGCGGATATGAACAGCCTTCTGGAGGTTCTAGAGCGACAGCTGGTGGTGACCCAACTCGGGGGGACTGAGAGCCCGGCACGTGGGTCGTGGCAGGGACGGGCCATTGTCCCCGAGCCCACTCGGCGCGCCACGGAGGCTCCGGTCAAGCCGAAAGAAAGAAGGCTCGCGCTGCCGCGCTGTTTCAAGTGTGGGAAGCCGGGACATCTGCTGCCAGCTTGTCCTCTCAACCAGGAGCCGATGGACTGCAGCTGGGCGAAGGAAGAGAGGTACTGTGCACTGTCTAATCCTCTTATGGTCACAAATACAGGAGTGGTGTTGTTAAACGGTAACTTGGTGGTGGCAATGTTTGATTCCGGGAGTAACATAACCATTGTTGCTCGCCGTTATGTCTTACAGCTCAACATATGGGCGTGAGATGTGTGCACGGGAAGACCAGAAGTTATAGGTCCGCGAGATGCTTCATCACTTGGGAAGGGGCTCTGAAACAGCTGGTGGTCGCTGTGATGCCAGAACTCCCCTTCCCAGTCATCTTGGGATGAGACTGGTCGGACACTAAACAGTGGGACCATCACCACTCCTGTTCCTAGGCTAGGTCTGGTCATAGAGGGTCAGGGGCCCCTGCCCGCTGTTCCCACACCGTGCACTTCGGCAGCTATTGATGACGTAGAGGGGTTGGGGGAGCCCCTCGACCCGGAAGACGTCCCAAGCGGAGCTCCAGAGCCGGCAAGTGCTCCTGCGGCTCAACTTACGGATGTATTCACCAGCTTGGACACCCAGTACCGGTCCACGCCGGCATCCTTTAAGCGTGAACAATGGAATGATGATTCCTTGAGGTTTGCCAGTAATGCTATCGTCTCCAGTGACGACATATCATCCATGGCCTCCACACCACACGGGCCCTACTTTGTACTCGAAAACGATTTACTTTATCGGGTTGCTGAGCACGAAGGCGAGGTGCGGAAGTTGTTGCTAGTGCCGCGAACCTACCGGCGGTAGGTTTGTGAGCTGGCTCACGCCCATCTCCTAGGTGCCCATCTAGGAACCGAGAAAACGTTGGAGAGGATAAAGCTCCAGTTTTATTGGCCCGGGGTCAATGAGGAGGTCCGCTGTTTCTGTCAGTCCTGCCCAGTCTGTCAGCTACGTCAGATTCCCCGAAGGGACCGTGCTCCTCTGATCCCGATCCCCCTGATAGATATCCCTTTTGAGCGGATCGGTGTCGATCTGGTTGGCCCTCTAGAGCCTTCCGTGTGTGGTCACAAATATATTTTGGTGATGGTTGACTACGCAACCCGATACCCCGAAGCAGTCCCCCTGCATTCTGCTAATACTAAAAACATTACATGGGAATTAGTAGCCCTGTTTTCCCGAGAAGGCATACCCAAAGAAGTCCTCACGGACCAGGGTACGCTCTTTACATCGGATACGTTCAGGGAGGTTGCCAAACTACTCCAGATTGAGCATCTCAAGGCATCCATCTATCATCCTCAGATGGATGGACTAGTTGAGCGCTTCAATCAAACTCTGAAGCAGATGCTCCGCAAGGTGGTCAGCGCAGACGGTAGGAACTGGGACCAACTTTTAGCCCTCGTGCTTTTCGCTTATAGGGAGTTCCACAAGCCTCCACAGGGTTTTCCCCTTTTGAGTTGTTATATGGGCGATAGCCCCGGGGCTTATTGGATGTGCTCAAAGAAGGCTGGGAAGGGGAGGCGTTTCCCTCCACTAACCTCCTAGAATATATCGCGCACTTACGTGATAGATTGACTAAAATCCGGCCCCTACTTAAAGATCACATGTCCAGGGCTCAAGCAGCGCAGGTCCGGAACTACAACAGAAACACCTCTCTACGCGAGTTCCAGCCTGGGGACTGTGTGATGGTGCTCGTGCCCACCTCCCACTCGAAACTCTTGGCTCATTGGCTAGGGCCCTACAAAGTGAAAGAGAGAAAAGGACTCGTGGACTATTTGGTGAGTCAACCGAATCGTCGACCGAGTGAGAGAGTGTACCATATCAACCTTCTGAAGCCGTGGAGAGACAGGGAGAATGCTCCGCCTCCCGGCCCCGATCTCTCCCTTTACTCAGAAAAAACCCCGCTTCACTTCGGTTCTAATTTGTCACCCCACCAACGGCAGGAGCTCGAAAGAGCCATCCTGTCTGTCCTGGAGGTGGTCAGCGAAGCACCCGGCCGGACCCTGCTGATTGAGCATGACACCGACCCAGGGGTGGTTGTCCGGGAACAACTCTACCGCCTCCCTGAGGCGAAACGCACTGAGGTAGAGCTAGAGGTTCAAAAGATGCTCGAGTTAGACATCATTGAGGAGAGCCATAGCCCCTGGTCCAGTCCTATCGTCCTATCGGATGGGTCGTCGAGGTTCTGCAATGACTTCAGACGTCTTAATCAGGTCTCGAAGTTCGACGCATACCCCATGCCCCGGGTGGATGAGCTCTTAGAGAGGCTAGGGATGGCCTGCTATCTGACCACTCTTGATATGACGAAGGGGTATTGGCAAATTCCCTTAACGGCATCCGCCAGAGAAAAAACTGCCTTTAGCACCCCCAGCAGCCACTGGCACTACAAGGTACTCCCATTTGGGCTGCACGGGGCACCAGCAACCTTCCAACATCTGGTAGACGATAGAGTGCTACGGCCCCATCAGTCCTACTGTGCTGCATACCTGGATGACGTTGTTGTCTGTTCCAGCACGTGGGAGGAACATGTCGTGCAGGTTTACACAGTCCTCCTGACACTAGTGAGAGCCAGACTTCGCATCAACCCGCGTAAGTGTTATTTTGGGATGAGCGAAACCCGTTATTGGGGCTACCTAGTGGGTGGAGGGCTGGTGAGACCACAGTGTACCAAAGTAAAAGACATCCTGGAATGGCCCGTCCGATGGTCAAGAAGCAGGTGCAATCCTGGGGTTAGCGGGGTACTACCGCCGGTTTGTACCTCGCTTCTCCAAGAGAGCAGCACCCTTGACGAACCTGACAAAGAAAGGGGCCCCTTTACATGTGGTGTGGACCGATGACATGAAGCGGGCATTCAGTGACTTGAAACGGGCCCTTACTTCGGCACCTGTGTTAAGGACACCTAACTTCTCGCTTCCTTTTATTCTCTCTTCTGCCGTGCTGAGCCAAAGCATTAATGGTGTCGAACACCCTGTGATTTACCTGAGCCGGAAACTGCTGGACCGGGAGACGA
Organism: Polypterus senegalus; assembly: GCF_016835505.1. Classification (NCBI taxonomy): domain Eukaryota; kingdom Metazoa; phylum Chordata; class Cladistia; order Polypteriformes; family Polypteridae; genus Polypterus; species Polypterus senegalus. The sequence goes on from NC_053157.1 coordinate 84,401,979, forward strand.
GGTATGCAGCGGTGGAGCGGGAGGCCCAGGCCATCAAATGGGCGGTGACGCACCTGCGGTACTACCTGCTGGGCCGGGAATTCACCCTGGTGACAGACCACGCTGCCCTCCAGTGGATGGCTCTGCATCGGGAGTCGAATCCCCGGGTCACCAGGTGGTTTTTGGACCTGCAGCCGTTTATCGCTGGGGCACCCTGCAGGCCAACGCTGATGCGCTCCCTCGCGTGCATGACCTCTCAGTTCAGGTAGCCCGACCCGATGGGTCTGGGCTAACAGGGGGGTCCTGTCACGCACGAGTGTTTGGGAACAGAGGATCGACCCGGTTTGCTTCGGAAAACATCCCGCGAGGGGTGGAAGGCAGTGTACTAACTTGTCTTTCTTTCCTTCTTCAGAAAGCCCGAAGTCTCACAGCCGTAAACAATGCCCGGACAGTTATAGGAAGCACATACTTCCGGGTCTATTCAATCCCTCTGTTGACCCTTGATGACGTCACAATCCCAGAATTCATCACGACTATCTCAGCATCCCTCACATCAATGTCCGGTCCGCCTCCATAAAATGTCAGTTTTTTCTCCCTTCAGGGTCTTTTGATTTCTTGTATTGGAACGACTGACGAATTTTTGTGTTACAGTATACGGGGCTAAAAACCCCAAATCTTGAACAATTCTTGTCTCTTTATTACAATATATATATAAAGATAATTATTTATGAATTATTTCATATTTTCTTGTAATGCCATGCAATAAAAAGTGATACTCCTCCCCCTCTTTTTTTGTAGATACCAATAATGAATTATATGAATTAAATGAATCTACTTGCTTAAAAATGTAATTCAAAAGAACTGACTCAGCAAAGTGAATGCCTATCACTAGTTTAGATGAGGTTTAATGGTGCAATAAATAACTGTCAAAGTCCTTGATTTTGTTTTTTTTTTCTCTCAACTTTTAGGTTATCCAAAGATCATCTACTAAGCTTATAATCAGAACGCATGATTGAAAGACACATAAATATAAAAACTTTTCAAAAGTGCTAAATTATGGTCAATTTTTTATAATCAAAGAGAAAGCAAAAGGAAAACAATACCAAACAATATGAAAGAACTATAAACATGGCAAAGTTTAGTATTACAATAAACTCTTTAAAAAATACATACATTTTAAGACAATTGTGTTTATTTTTGTTAATGATGTGGTTTTTATTCATCTTATTTACCTTTTCATTTTGCGATCATTTTAAATAACGGGACTCTAGATAATTTTGATTTTTAATTAGGTAATAAAATAAAATTCATGATTAACTGTTCATCGTATTTTAATTTTTTTTTGCAGCGTAAAGTGCTAATCTATGATTTGTACTTTGTGGCTCAATGTTATTTCACCATAATAAGTTTGCAATTCCAGAAAATATTATTATATAGTGTTCATATAGTGTAAAGAGTGTCAAGGTAGAAGCCACAAAGCTAAAGAAGCGTTGCTTTTAGAATAATAACAAGACCAGCATCAGATAATCTGTTTTCTGGGAAGTAGGTATAAATCCAATGATATATTACATGACTTCGAGTCGGAGGAGATGATACTGTTGTCGTTGCCTGAGTGTGTAAGATTACACAGCTAGAAGTCACAGGGCATGGTGAATTTTGCGACTCTGTGATGACTATCCAACACAGTTTCACATCACCCCTTTTTCTGACAGCCAATAACATGCTGCATTGATTGCTATACAATTATGCGGAGTTCAGCTGCAATCTCGCCTCTTTTTTTTCCCATTCTGTCTAGGCGTATAAAACACAAGACATCAGACAGATTAGCCTCTCTTCTCTTTGCAAGGTCCAAAACACCCGTTTTCCTTATTATTTGTATGCACTGTACTTTATACTGAGCACCAGTTGGTTTTCAACTCTTGCACACACAGAGCCTGTCCCAATGACTTAAGAAAAGAGTCACAGCCGTCAACAAGTATGTCAGTCTACACAACTGTAAACCACAGAAGCGTGTCACACCTGCCTCTGACTAACTAAGATTATGGAAAAAATGTCTGCGACTAAAAATACCTGGAAAAGCCATGTAATGTGACAGGACATACACAACTAGAGAATCGCTGGGGATGTCAAATGACATGACTGTGAGATGACTTTGCAGGACATATTCACATTTCCAAAATATTATGAACTCATCCATTTTTCTGACAGCCAATAACATTCTGCCTGATGGAGCTGGTTTCTGTGCAAAGGATTTACAGGAATGGCGAGTGAAGTCATAATCTCTTCCCCCTTTCCCCCCCAATATATTGTGGTATGTAAAAAATTAGATATCAGACAGTGCCTCTCTTATGTTTACGAGGTCCAAAATACCTATGCTAGTTATTTCTTGGCACTGCAGTATAAACATTGTACTTCCAGAAGAGCATTCATTGCTTGTCAATTCTCATGCACACAGTGCCTGCCCCTACTACTTAAGACATAATTAGACCTGTTTGATTTTATTGAGGTGAGTTGTAGACTAGTTGGACTGAATCAAAGGGTATGTCACAGGAGTGTGTCACAACCGTCTCAGACTTGCTAAGATTATGTAGATGTCTGTAATTAAAATCACTGGAAAGGTTGTGTAGCGTGACAGAGCCTTAGGATAAACAATGATTACAGGTAATCTGTTTTGAAAATAACAGCTTTTTGTATTGGTAGAAGAGTTTTGAGCACAATTTAATATCATACAGAAACTAAATGTGCTTAAGGTACTTAAAAGATGCTATTGTTATTGGTGAGAGGACTTTATAGTTGGACCATTGAGCACATTTAAGGCAAGGTCTAAAAGTCATTGACTTTTTGTCAGGGTAGGGAATGGAGAGACATGGTAGATTAATATCAGATTTCATTACTTTTTTGGATTTCTTGGAAATGTACTCTTTAGCTTCTTTAAGAACAGTGCAGCCTTAACTGACAGAATTAAAAGATTTATTAGATTTTATCGATAGGGGATATGGAATGCTAAACTACATTATTTCCTCTAAATTGGACCACCAGGCAAAATATAGGGATTATTATATTTACATCATCTTGTTTGTTTATTGTCAATGTATAGCTGGTCATTTTAGTTAAAACTAATTAAAGATAATCATAAGAAAAGCTGTAGTTAAACATGTTGTAATGGGATGTGAAAGGTAGGGGCTCTGAAGTGAATCAGGAGTCAGTGTCCTTGGTGGAAAACACCTTCTAATTTATGGCCTGAAGGGTTTTGTCTGTTCCCAGACATGAAACGGAATAGTATTACTTTGTGCCTAGTATCTCACTGATATATGTTATCACTAGCTTCAGAATTAATGATTTAGGTAGTGCAGGCTCCTTTTTTCCTACCTCCTGAGAGTTGATTTAGTCTTTTTACATTGCCTATAAAGTAGAATCTATCTATACTTAAATACAGTGACTTTCCATCTGCAATGGATTTTCAGTAACTATTTCAGGAGAGTCATTCATTAATATTTTGTGTGGGCTTAGTTTCCTTCAAAATCAGTCACTGATAATCATGCTGTCAGTGCTCTACACTACTTTTTTTGGAGATAATCACTTTTTCTTGCATGTCCTCACATTTTGTTCAGTTGAGCTGTCTATGACTTCTAGGTCACAAGAAAGCAAAAGGCAACAGAGGTATATATTAAAAGAACAGGATTAAGTAGTAGGCATAAAAAAGGTACGGTCAGGACAAGTGAAAGGTGGTATGCAAAAAGGCAAACAGAAGTTGTGAAGCAGGCAAAGATGAAGATGTAAAAAATAATTGTGCTGGAAGAAAGGAATGAATATAAAGAAAACAGAACTCAATATAAAATTAAGGACTACATGTTAACTCTTGTAAAGAGGTTCCATAGTATACAAAGCAAATAAAACTGTCCAGAAATACAAATACTTGTCCCTTCCTAATTCATCTAAGCAAGCCAATACAGCTGAGATTATACTGTAGCATGTGACTTTTTTGACATGAAAAGTACTTTACTTTGAACTACTACTATTAATTCACTAAAACTGTTATGTATATCTTTTAAAGATACTTCCCTGCTTCTCAGCAAGTTTTTTTTCTGTGAAACTGATTAAACTTTTTAACCTACCTACTGTATATGTGTTTTTACTAGAGACTATGCCAGAAACAACACTTGAATAATAGCATTCTATTTTAGACTGGATGCCAGTTGATAACAATCCACTATCACTTTCACTCATATACAAACGCTATATGATTTTTAGAGTCACCTGAAAATAACTCTGTAACTTTTGAACTACGGTAAAAAATTAAAGTCAAAATGAAAACTCTCAAATACCAGAGAATATATGCAGTAAAGGGTCTGAATGTAAAGAAATATAAACTACTTATTCCTCATTTTTTAAATATTTAGTTTAATCGTGCAACATAGCTCTTACCTATAAACAACTTTTATGGGTAAAAAGGCTGAAGTAAATAGGTCTGTTCCGGTGTTTGTGTGCATAATTGACATGACACTTTGACATTAAAAACCCTCATTATTGCATAAAATAGTTCAATTTACTTCCTATATATTGGAATGCCTGTCCCCCTACATTCCAAGTCGTAGCTTGAGGTCTTCTAGTAGTGGTCTGCTTATTATTCCAAGATCTAATCATACAAATGGTGAAATGGTAAGGGCGTATCAGAAAGTCAAGTGCACTGCAGCGTTCCGTTTATTTTTATTTTTTGTTACGAATGACTGCCAAAATGGAAGATTAAGACTTTTAAAACTAAAACTAAAGGAAATTAAGGAGGAATTTTACAAGAAAGTGACAGAGATATTCGTGGAGAAGGATAGGCGCATGAACTTCATTTACAAATAAAGGTTAAACTATAAACTTTCAATTTTATATAAAAAATGGGATCAGACTAAGAAAAAAACAATCCAATATTTAAAAACTACATTTTGACCTTAAATAAAATATTCTTTTGTTTTTCTTGTTATCCTTTTGTTGAATTGTCTGTAGCAAAATTGATTAAAGCATCAGAATTAACAGTTTTTAAAAATAACTAAATATTTCAAGTAATGTCAAAATTGAAATTAGTTTTTTTTGTACACTACTCTATACTTTCATTTGTATTGAATGAGTATGAATTGTGAAATTGCAACGTCAAATTTAGAACACAGGGAGGGTGCAGAGCAAATGCGCTCTCTCTGCTATAAATGTAACATTCTTTCTTTAGCCAAATATGCACCTTACCCATGTGTGTGTAAAAAATTCTAATGAGATATGAAACATAACTAATAGTTAGTGTGCATGCTGCCAATTGAACAGTAAATAAGCTACTCTTTTGGGTTCATATATTTGTAAATCTGAGTCTGATTTCACCAGCCATGAACCTCACCGCACATCACTGGTTCAGTACTGGCAGCAGAAATTGTCAACAAACAGTCTGCTGGTGCCAGTGGCCGAGGACTTTGTCTGTGTACCTGCTTTACAGGCGCTCGTCATGCGAATATTTTCACCGTGTGGCTATTTGTGCAATGAACGTCGTTGCAACATGAACAAATGTCTCGAAATGTGTGCTTGTTTAAAGTGTAACAGCAACATGCTTGCACAGAATGGTTTCTTAGGTTGAAACATTTGATCTTGCTGACTGTACTCATAAGGCCACTTAATCTGTTTGGTCAGTGATAGACAAGCTGTGTTTAATGGCATTATGAACTGTGCGTGTATTTTATTGACTGAAACATAACTTACATTGAAATATGTGTAGGCCAACATTTGTGGTTTTACAACAGAAAAAAACAAACTAAAAGTGTACTAATATTATGTAAAAAAGCCAGAACTAAATAAAATAAAAAGTAAAATTTTTGACTCCACTGAAAACTAAAATGAAATAAAAGTTAATTGTATAAAATAAAATCTTAAACTACAATTAATATCAGAAATGAAATATCACTGGTCTTAGATAATGTTTTGTTAAAGACAATGTGTTAAAATATGTGGTGTTGCTTGAAAGGATGAAGCAATTGACAAAAATATGCATAAAATTGGGAACATGTATATGTTTGAATTAAGAGCTCTAAGTTCAAACTTAAATCAATGTGTATATAAATTGGGTACAATGAAAGTCTCCAGATTTGGTATTATGTGTGTACCACCTTCCTTTTAATTGCTGGCTATGCTTTTAATGGAAGGTGGTTCTTTTAGTAATTTTAAAATAAAAGGAGATAAATTCTCTACGGCAGTAAGGAAGCTGATGAAAAACAATGGCCTCCAGTCCAGGTATTGTTCTATACTAAGATATGATGTACAATAAGAATAAATAATGCTAGAGAAACATATTAAGTAACAGCAAAATTAGACTTTTTCTATAGGACCAAAACTCTGGAAAAATGCAAAGAAAATCTCTGAAGATATCAACTAAAACGTGTGCATGAACAACTCCTTAACAGGAAGTTATGTGTAAAAGAAATCAATGTTTTTAAGTATAAATATATTTTATACATTAGAGTATTTTCTTACTAGTTTAAAGTATTGTAATGTTTAATTGAGAGAGGAGCAGAAACTCAATTCCCAATATGCAACAATGTGATGCACTAACTACCGAGAAGGCATTTGAAATATAAATAAATTTTGAATTATAAGCTATCTGATGCATGTGATATACTGATTTCTTTTCTCATCCACTCCTTGTGTTATAAGTAATTTGTATGTTTTAAATATGAAATAGAATGTTAATGTCTGCATGACTACATAGCTGATGGAAGATTTAGTTTTATTTCCTATAATTTGATGTAATAATGAAATATTCTGGACACTGTTAAAAGGCTGAGGTAGAAATGTATTTGTTAATTTAATTTGTAATAAAAATAATAGCTTAAAGAATCTGTGATATGTATAATGAAACTTAACTTTCAGATAACATTTTCAAATGAGATGTTGATAGATATTCATATTTCGGGATCATTTCTGCTGATCTAAACAACCTTTGAAGTAATTTAAGGAACTTTATGTAGGAAATTATAAAATATATTGCAAGGTTTCTGAACTCTTTTGGACTCCCCACCAATGGAATGACACGCTAAAGAGTGTCCCGAAGCAAGATTGCCGCTTCTGTGGAAGACAGTTTATCAGTTACCAGGGCAATTGTGGGCTCCCAACGCTGCAGCGGTTTGCACCTAAAGCATTTCCGAATCTAGCATGGTCGGGCTATGAATGGTTGCCGTCGATGGGTGATGCAAGGAATATTATAAATGCAGGGAACAGTATTACTTGGCCACTAACCTGGGCACGACCCTGCCTGATTGCAGTGTATGTGCATAGGATAATGTTAGATCCCACTATAATAAATAATAATAATAATTCATTACATTTATATAGCGCTTAAATAACCATGTTGTTCCTGCTTCAAGCTGAATCAAGTTGGTTTTGCTAAAGTACTGAGACTTAGCCTTGTGTTTTGGAGCATGCTGGTGTTATATTGCCATCCATTAAAAGAAATGTTCTTAATTTCTACAGAAACCTCCACAGAACAAGACTCGTTCTGCCTTTTTTTTTGGTTTTTGCTTTCCAATCCTAGATGTATGTATTATCTGTAGGACAGTTATAACATTGGGCTCTAATCAGAGGTTGAATTAATGAGACCAGTTACAAGGTTTTCACTCACCCATACCTCCTCACTCCATATTCCCTCTAAGACAAATAACATAATAGCAAAATTAACACAGGTGTTAATAAAGGGGGTGTTGATTTTTTGCTACAGTAAATTAATTTTAGGTAATAAGGTCACATTTACAGCAAAAAAAGGTTATGTGCCAACGATTTGAATATTAACAGACCAATTGAATGCCTCTTCCCTTAGTATATACAGTATTAAGACTGTCAAAATTTTATGTTGTGATAGATATGCATTTTAATTCAGTGAAGATCGCAACAACTGTTAAAGTAGATACAACAATGGAGGATGCTTTTATTGAAGGATTTATTTAGATCATAACAGACAGATTGAAAGGAAACTTGTGCCTTGTGCTTACCACCTGCAGAAATCACTTTAAACATTAAAAACAAATTGGCCAAGATAAACTTAAGAAGAAAACTGAATTATAATGACCATCTATTTTACCGTTAGTGCTATTGTTAATAAGTAGTACCCCCAAGAAAACCGGCCTAACCTGTCATGAGATATTAATATGGGATCCATAAGTAGCTTTCAGCAATTACAGCAAAACTGACTAATATTGAGAAAATCCCTCAAGTTTTTATACATGCAGGTAGAAGCTGCTCTTCCTTGCCCATTGGAGATAACAACATTTGAATTTGAACCTGGAGACTGGGCTTTAACAGAAGTCTGACTCCATAGATAAACAAGCTGACCAGAAGAGGGATCAAACTGTGGATCAGGCCATCGACCAATTTTCTGCTGAAGCTTTCTTCGTTGCAACGTACTCAAGTTTCGGTTAAAAGGGTCCCTAATGCAAACACACCAACTAAAAGCTTAAGGTGTAATGTGCTGGTAACCTCTTCCACCAAAAATAAAGAATGATTTTTCATGGCTGGATCAAGATTTTTAGATATTAATATAATTTGTTTTGGAGTATTGCACCCCAAGACCGAACTATTTTATCATATTAAATCCCCACTATAGAAGGGATTTTCTAACAACCTAGCATCTGTTTTTCTGAATTAATGTCTTTCAAAGAGTGGAGTGATGGATGGTAGAGGAGGAAAAGTTAATTATCTACAAGGACAATAAGTTAGATGAGCTCTTTTCATGAGCAACATGTACTTATTAAATATTTGTAACTACTGTTTTATTAATGGTAATAGTGCATGTACTTAAATTGTTTTGGATTTTTCCTATACAACATGAAAATAGCAAAAACAAAATATCAACCACGGACGAAGTGCACGACGGCACTGGCTCAAATACATAAACCGTGTTAGGAAATATACAAGTCTCATCATAAACTGGCACTCAGTGTCTCTATAATGAGGGCAATTTTTTTTAGTTCACTTGGCTGTCAAGACTTGATTTTTGCCTTTCCATTGGGAGAACACAGCAATTTTTAGGATCCGTTTTCATGCCCTGGTGAAGGTGCGTGATTACAGCTGACAGACAACAACAATGCCTAAGGAAGCTATACTGTATATGAACCTGTTTCTGATAAGAGTGAAAGTTTATTTTGAACTATAGGGTTTAAATTTTGTTTAACAATGTCCAGGTTGTTTTTCAGATGTGTACTAAATCTATTAGAAATTGTCGTAATAATAATTAATGATACCATACTATTTGGATATTATATCTTTTTTGTTTTTGTTGATTAATCTGTTCAAATCATTTTGAGTTGCTTGTAAATGTATGATAAGGTGCTCTATAAATAAAGTTATTATTATAAAGATATTAATACAGTGAGAATTTAAAGAAATCTACAAGTCTATCATTTAACTTACATTACATATTAACTAAAATAATGTTTTTAGGACTCTTTTCTTTTTAATCTTAACTGCCCAGCTGTTATTTTACTGACAGTCCAATGTTTGGTTCCTGATATCTGACTTTAAAATAGTGTTACTCTGAGAACATGTAGCCAGTTAAAGTATCATCCAATGTAACATGAACAAAATATTTACACACCTCATTAGTCATTTTGCTGTGGCTTCTGTCAAATGACAAGCAGAATCTTTTCATATTTGCCAGCACAACATAAAACTTTCAATGTAATAATGACACTGAGCCACAGCTACACTGACCTGAGAAGAGAAGACCACCTCTTACAATCTTATGAAAACCGATTTCATACATTTTAAACAAGCAGATTATTGATGTCCTTTGTAGCATGTTTTCAATTTGGGGTAAAAAAGCATAAACTACTCAATTTCCACCACTATACCTTGTTACTTTCTCCAATGTTATTTCCACTGATATTAGCAATACTTTTGCCCACAGCTACAGACTCCTCATTAAACCTGCACTTGTATAAAAAAAAAAACTCTTTTTGCAATGCAGTTGAGCTCATCGACTGAAAATATTGTGCCCTATGAAAAACAGTTATTTGATTAATCTCTAATAATTGGGAGTGACTGAAAAATATAAAAAGCCAACTAAGCAAGCTGGCATTATAAACAAAGTGAATATGTGTGGATTGTGCAAAAAGACATTACAGCTACAGTCCATGTTGTGACGCTGTATAAAACACAACCAGCACACCAATATTTATTATAGATTTTTGTAATGCTAATAGCAGAAATTATTAAAAACTATATTTTATTTCCATTTGGGATATTCAACAATAGCTTTAACAAAACATCTTGCTGATTATTACTTTCCTACAACAAACAGGAGGCATGCAGTCAAGCTCAGGTCCTAATAGGAGAAAAGGGCACTTGGGCCAATGAAGGGAAAGTGTCAGGGGCTTCAGCAACTGCACCCCTGCCTCTGTGCACATCCCTCAAGTGTAGCAACATATAAACTCAAATCATAGCTGATGTGGGCTTTTCAACTCATTTTTGCCATCACAGCGTTTCTGTAGCATTACTCCAAGATACCCCATTTTAGGATTGGTGAAGCAGTTGCCTCTGTGACCTCCCCACCCACCCTCTATGCATGTTCACCAGCAGGAATCTGAAATGTTCAAAGGTAAAAGGGAATATGTTTGCATCATTGTCTGAATTCAGATGCATTGGTTACATGGTATAATAAAAATCTTTCAGAACTCTTCAAATGCTGCTCACTTGCAGCAAGAATGTTACCTCAAGATAACATTTTCTGGACATTTTATACATTGTAAGAGGTTCTAGTAGTATAATAAATGAAGCTGTAACACCTCTTTTGGCATCTGCAAATTTTTAGTAGAGATACCTAATTAATGCTTAAGACCTTTGACTTCAAGAGTGCTAGTGTTCTGGCTAGTACTTAAAACATCAAGACCACCCTGAAGCAATAAGAAAAGCATCATCCCACTGTTTCTCTTAAATAAATATACAGTACTTTAAATTCATTATTGCATACTGCTTTCAATGTTAATATTTTCATTGGATGTTGCTCCTATACGTTCTAATAAGAGAATAAAGTACATTTCTGTTACTTCTTTATATACAGCCACTAAACCTACCCTTTAATAAGAAATCTGGTTTACTTGTTATATGTAACAAAACAGAACATCTTTTATCATAGTTTTTAAGGGATTTTTTAGAAAGATTTTATGCATACAGTATGTTTTGTGATCTATAATTGCGTGACGATAATGAAAAGGTAGTGTTTCAATTTTTAAGTTGATTAATTATAAATCAAAGGTGAAACAGTAGTACAGAAAGAAAAACAGAGCTATAAGACCCGCTTTGAGTATTTCATTTAGTAAATAGCATATTTAATATGCCATGAAAAAATATCATTTTGCTTTGTCTCATAAAAAAACATTACATTTTAACATTGTTCCAATTTCTTGTTGATAGCAAATTTGCACCGTCAGACTCAGTTTTAAATTGTGTTTATTTAAAAAATAGAAGCTTTATGTGTTCACTTACTTAAAATTTATGTTTAAAAGGAAAATACTGGAGAACATAATTATCAGGCAACTCAAGCAATTGCAGGAATCACCCAATGGACTGAGCACCATATTACATTACTCATACTGAGTACAATATTTTCTAAAGATTTATAACATTTATCCAGTGATACCAAACATTTCCCCACATTAAAAACCATAAATCATGCTTATTTTTCTGCAGTAACATGATATACTGTGGATATAAAGCAAGAGTAATAAGCATTTTTGGTACATACTTATTTAACAACAAAGTCTCCTGAATAAAACAAAAATAACACTGGACCCTGCATGCAATCAACTCATTGAAATTCATCATTTTTTACACACTGATGCTTATGCATACTTTTTAGAAAATAAAAATCTATTTATTATGAAAATGTATATCTTTTTATTTTCTAAGCTGTAAATCCAGTTTAGGGTTACAAGCACTGTCTCTCCTAGAGGAAAGCAGAAAACTAGTGCTGAACGGGGCACACTCATATAGTCCCATCCTCTGTCAATTTGTTCCAATTTAAACATAACACAACATTCTCATCCCTGCTTAAGCCAGTTGGTGGTTGACGGGGCAGAACCAATTCCAGCAGCACAGGCCATAAGGCAGAAAACAGTGTACCCAGGGCGCTAGCTCATCAGAGAGTCCAGTCACTCACACACCCATAGCCCCTTCTGAAACACCTTTGGGATGGAAACCCTACACAGACACAGGGAATCGTGCAAACTGCACATAAATAATGACTAGGTTCAGGATCTGAACCCCAGATACCGGATTCTTAAAGCAATATTGCTAACAACTACGCCATAATGAGCCAATTTAAAGCGAAAGTAAACTTGACACAGGCAGCACATGAACCACCTGCACCACGTTATAAAATATAACGCAAATATATGCCACACATAAATACAGAATATTGAAGTAAGACTCATATTTTTTGATATAGACATGCACACACACACATATTCAGCATACATACACTCACTGGCCACTTTATTAGGTACACCTTGCTAGTAGCGGGTCGGACCCCCTTTGCCTTCAGATCTGTCATAATCCTTCATTACATAGATTTAATAAGGTCCTGGAAACATTCCTCAAGGATTTTGGTTCATATTAAATATCATGATGGCATCATGCAGTTGCTGCAGATTTGTCAGCAAAACATCCATGATGTGAATCTCCCATTCCATTGCATCCCAAACGTGCTCTATTAGATTGAGATCTGGTGACTGTGGAGTCCATTTGAGTACAATGAACTCATTGTCATGTTTAAGAAATCAGTTTGAGATGATCTGAGTTTTGTGACATGCTGCATTTTCCTGCTGGAGGTAGACATCAGAAGATGGGTACACTTAGGTCAAAAATTGATGGACATGGTCAGCAATAATACTGATTTGGTACTAAGGGGCCTAAAGTGTGTCAAGAAGTTATCCCCCACACCAATACACTACTACCAGCCTGAACTGTTGATACAAGGCAGGATGGCTGCATGCTTTCATGTTGTTGACACCAAATTCTGACTTCACCATCTGAATGTCACTGAGAAATTGGGACACAGACCAGGCAAAGTTTTTCCAATTTTCTAATGTCAAATTTTGATGACCCAGTGTGAACTGTAACCTCAATTGTCTGTTCTTAATTGTCAGGAGTGGCACCCAGTGTGGTCTCCTGCTGGTGTAGCCCATCTGCTTTAAGGCTTGATGTGTTGGGCATTTAGAGATGCCTTCTGCATAACCCTGCCATTCTATCAGCTCAAACCAGTCTGGCCATTCTCCTCTGACCTCTGGCATCAACAAGGCATTTTCACTCACAGAACTGCCACTCATTGGATATTTTCCATTTTTCTGACCATTTTCTTTAAAGCCTAGTGTTGTATTCCTCCTGTATTCCACTTTAAGAGGTATCTAATTCCGTTTAATAACCACCGGCTCACACACGGGTTCTTACTCAAAACAGCGTCCTTTTATTGTTTTACTCTCCACACTTCTTCACACACTTCTTTTCACTTATATTTCCCGTTCCCATAATACCTTTCCAAATCACCTGACCTATGACATGTTAATCATGGATATGACATCCCCCCTTTACTTGGCATTAGACTTCTATTTGAAACAATAATAAAATAGAATGAAACTGGGTTGCATGCACATCCATTAAACTAATCAGCATTACAGCTTAACCAAATATAAATTCCTTATTACACAGATAAACATTGAAAAGAGCATATTTTTTTTTTTCAAAATCATGAATAGCATTAAAGTGTTGCCTTTTTCAATCTTATGCATCATATGTCAATCATTCACAAACATAGTCAGAAAGTCTACTAGGTTTTTGCTTAACTCTTTGCGGTCTAATCAGTATTTCTGCATGTCTCTGTTTATCAGAGTGCTTTTCTGTTTGCGAAGTTATCTGTTCTTTTCTCTCTTCATTAGCATCTGTGTCTGTAGATCTCTGTGTTGCCTCCTCTTCATGTAGTGTTTCGGGAATTTGTCCTTGTAATTCATATTTCTTGACAAAAGTAGTATTTCTCACATATTGTGCTCCGGTTGGGGACTCTACTACGACTTTGTTTCCTGTTTTGCTGATGATTTTATGTGGCGTCGTACTGAATGTTGTTGAGAACTTGTCAGTCTTGTCTTGTCTCAAGAGTACAGTATCACCAACATTGACTTCTGATTGTCGTGCCCCTCTGCGCACATCTGCATACATTTTGCTCTTTGCTTTTTTCTCTGAGTCATGATCATATAGTTCCTGATCAGCTTGCGTCTCTAAAAGTTCTGGCAGTTTTCCTCTTATCTTTCGATTAAAAAGTAATTCAGCAGGACTTTTACCAGTTGTTGCATGGACGATGCTTCTGTACACCATCACATATTTCCGCAATTCTCTTTTCCAGTCTAATCCTAATTCTTTTCATAAGTGATGCATTTTGACGTTCAACTTCTCCATTGGCTTGAGCATATTTTGGTGTGGTTTTTATATGCATGATTCCATTTTCATCACAGAAACGTTTAAATTGTTCTGATCTAAATTGAGGTCCGTTATCTGATTTGCATGTAATCGGTAGTCCGTGTCTGCTAAAGATTGTTTCCATGCTGTCTATGACTTTTTCTGTTGTAGTGGTAGTCAAGATATCATATTCGTAGTATCGACTGAAGTAGTCTATTATTACCAGAATGGAGTGGTTTGACGGGAGAGGTCCTAGAATATCTACTGCGATATCCCGCCAAGGTCCATCAGGTAGTTGTGTCGATCTCAGTAATTCAGGTGGATCAGGCTTAGCCACTATCTGACAACCGTGGCAGGCCTTGCAATGTCTTTCGGCTGCTCTATCCATGCCCGGCCACCATACTTTTGATCTGAGATGTTGCTTTGTTCCTACGATACCTAAATGTCCTTCATGAGCTAATACAAGGGCTCGTGCTCGTAGTACCTGGGGTAATATTATACGTGTACTTCTCAGAACAAGATATCCAATTGTGCATAGTTCATTTGCAATAATCGCATACTGTTTACACTTTTCAAAATGTCCAGTCTCTATAGCCTTGCGCACCTCACATAATTCTGGATCAGTGGCTGATGCTTCCTCAACTTCTCTGGTGGTCAGTGCTTTTGGAGTTGCATTCACTGCTACAAATCGTACATATTTCTCAGCTCCATGTTTGTGTTCAATATGTTTCACTGTATTTGTCAGCAGTCGTGACAACGAATCAGCAATATTATTCTTCCCTGCAATGTGGATCACTTTGAATTCGTATGGTTGCAATCGAAGAACCCATCGCTCAATCCGTGCACATGGTTTGGATCGGGGACCATATATTACCTCCAACGGCTTATGATCTGTGACTAGGTCAAATTTTCTCCCATAGATATATGGATGTAGTCTTTCGCAGGCCCATACTAAGCCTAGCGCCTCTCTCTCTGTCTGAGAATATTTGCGTTCGCAGTCAGTTAAACTGCGGCTTACATAGCACACTGGAACATTAATTCCTTTTTGGTTTTGTACTAGTACTGCACCTAATCCCACCGGAC
Source organism: Polypterus senegalus (assembly GCF_016835505.1). Classification (NCBI taxonomy): domain Eukaryota; kingdom Metazoa; phylum Chordata; class Cladistia; order Polypteriformes; family Polypteridae; genus Polypterus; species Polypterus senegalus. The sequence goes on from NC_053157.1 coordinate 84,417,501, forward strand.
TTGCATCAACTATCACTTGTGTTGGCGCATCTTTGCTGAAGTAAGCTAGAGTTGTAGTTTTAGCTAATTCTGCCTCAAGAGCATTGAAAGCTTGTTTCTGTTCTGGCCCAAATCTGAACAGTGTGTCTTTCCTTGTCAGGCGTCTCAGTGGTTCTGACATGGTTGCAAATTGTGGAATAAATCTGCTGCTATAACCCACTAGCTCAAGGAAGCTACGCACCTCAGTCGCATTCTCTGGCTCCCGTGCTTCAGTTACAGCTCGCACTCTCTCCTTTGTCGGTCCAATTCCTTTTTCCGACAATAGGATTCCCATAAAAATCAGCTTGTCCATGTTGAATTGACATTTTTCTGGGTTCAGCGTTAATCCTGTTTCTCTGAGCCTTACCATGACTGCGTGAATTCGTCTGTCATGTGTCTCTTGGTCTTGTGCGTGTATGATTACATCGTCTGATACATTCTCAACACCTTCAATTCCAGCTAGAGCATTAGCTATTTCATGCTGATACTGTTCACTAGCAGATGATACTCCAAATAAGTCTTTTATGTCTGTACACTCCATTATGAACTGCAAATGTGGTAATTTCACATGATTCAGGGGTCAGCTCAAGTTGGTGGTAACCCCATTTCAGGTCTAACTTGCTGAATATGGTTGAGCCATTCATGCCCTGGAGCAGCTCATCCACAGTAGGGATTGGAAAACGTTCTCTCACTATGGCTTCATTAGCCCGCCTCATATCTAAGCAAAGACGAACATCATTCCCTGGCTTTGGGACGATCACCACTGGATTCACCCATGGGGTAGGTCCGTTCACAGGTTCGATGATGTCTAAGTCTATTAATTCCTTTATCCTGGATTCCACTGCCCTTCTGAGATTAAAAGGTATGCGTCTAAGTGGTTGAGCTACAGGTCTCACCTCTGGGTTAATGTGTAGCTGGACCTGTCTCGTTTTCAGCTTTCCTACTCCTTCGAATACGTTAGGGTACTGCTGTTGAAGTGCTTGTTTAATGTCAGTTACTGTAGAAATGTTGGCACCTATTTTCAAAACTCCCAAGCGCATCGCTGTTTCTTTCCCCAGTAGTGGTTCACCATTACCTCTGATTACAATGAACTCAGTCTGTTCAGTCTTATCTCCTATTGAAATTTGACATGTGAATGCACCTTTTACAGACAATGGCTGGCTGGAAGAATATGAATAAAGTTTCCTTTCTGCCTTCGGGATATAAGAATGACATTTAATATGTTCTGACTTCAGCTTTTCCCACGTGTTTTCTCCCATTACATTGTTTGTAGCACCTGAGTCAATCAACATTTTTATGTTCACTCCTCCAACACAGAAAGTAAGTCTCTCTGGCATGTCACCTTCATTAATATTAAATGCAAAATCCTCATGTGCATCGACAGTGTTTACATTTTGTTTTGTTTTTTAATCTTTTGTGCGGCACATTTTTGCATAATGGTCTTTTCCATGGCACTTGTGACATATCTGTCCACGTGCTGGGCATTTCGGATCTCGCCCTATGTGGTCAGTGTTTCCACATCTGTAGCATTTTCCATCATTTTTATTGTCTCTATTTTGTTTTCTTTTTACCTTTTCATTTCTGCATTTTGCCCCCTTTTCTTTCTGGAAAATTTGGCTGACCGATTCTGTGGTCGCTTTTTCTGTGTGTGACATGGTCGACATTTGCTCCTCGATGCTCTCACAGAGCGCCGCTATTTCTAATGCACAAGCTAGCGTTAAGTTACGTTCTTCTTCCAAAAGTTTTCTGCGCACATATTCAGACGTTCCTTTACTTAAAATTGCATCCCTGATCTGATCTGCAGCAGGCGTGTGGCAAACTGCTGTACCGTCTCACCCAGCTGCTAGTGTAGCTTTTGAAATGCGTGTCTCGCTAACGCTGAATTAATTTGAGGTACAAAGTATGTATTCAAAGCATCGACTGCCTTTTGGTAGTCTGTTAGCTCACCCGTGTCCGGCAAAGTTGAGAAGATATCCTGCACGTCCGCTCCGGCCATATGTAGTAGTAGCGCGCGTCTCCTTTGCTTCGTAACACCGGTTGTATCTTCGTTTATTATGAGCCCTTTACCGTCCGCATATAGCTCAAACGACATTAGCCATCTTTTCCATCTGGAACCTAGCTTGGCTGGATCCGTGTAGCATGCGAAGTTCTGGATCCCGGATTTCTCCATACTAATTGACTAACTGATCCAACTAGTAAAATTAAAGTACTCCTCGTCGCCAATGTTGTATTCCTCCTGTATTCCACTTTAAGAGGTATCTAATTCCGTTTACTAACCACCGGCTTACACACGGGTTCTTACTCAAAACAGCGTCCTTTTATTGTTTTACTCTCCACACTTCTTCACACACTTCTTTTCACTTATATTTCCCGTTCCCATAATACCTTTCCAAATCACCTGACCTATGACATGTTAATCATGGATATGACACCTAGAGATGGCTGTGTGTGAAAATCTCAGTAGATCAGCAGCTGCTGAAATACTTGGACTTGTCTGTTTGGCACCAACAGCCAAACTTTCAAACTTACTTAAATCATCTTTCTTCCCCATTCTGATGCTCGCTTTGAACTTCAGCAGGTCATTTTGACAATGTCTACATGTCTAAAACTGCACTGAGCTGCTGCCAAGTGATTGGCTGATTAGATATTTGTGTTAACAAGCAGTTGATTTTAATGAAGTGGCCAGTGAGTGTATGTATAGCAATGACAACATCAAACTGTAAATAAAATCCTTTTTTCTATTATTTTGAGAAAAATCTATGCTGCCAACTCTAAGTAAATCTATTTCAAAAGCTTATGAAGCAAAAAGCAAATCCAACATATACTAATATTTTACATTTGCACCAAGAGTCAGTTACATTGAGCTGATTAAAATAAATGAAACAATCATATGGAGATTATTGAAAACTGCCAAGAAATTGGTAAGCGATTATGCTTTGAAGATTTTTGTCTGATCTGGAGGAGGTAGAGTGGCAGGAATCCAAAGGATTTTAAAATCTTTGAAACAAAGAAGGGTTATAAAAATAAGACAATGAAAGATAAAATTATATGAGGCTCCCCTTGTATGCTTTTTAGGAAACATACAGTAATATGCTGTGAGGCCAGGTTTGAAAGCAGAGCAACAGTCAGTCCTTAACTATCAAAGGAAACAATTTCTCAAATGGAATTTGCAGTAGCTAAAAGTTGACTACAGAAATTCATCTAGATAAGGAAAGTTCCTATTGCATATATCATTAATTAACATTTTATGGAAAATTAATAAAATGAGTTAAACACATTTTCAACAAAGAAAAAATATGCATCAATAAGGAACAACAAACTGCTACTCTCTGTAGAGTTTTCAAAGCTAATACACCAAGTTAGTGTCATAAACATGTTCTGACGTTACATTGTCATTTAAATGCAGGAGCCACTAAAACACATAACTAGACAGTCAACAGTAAAATGAACAGAAAGAACATGAAAGTCTAAAAACTAGATTTCGTTGTAAAAACAGGTGCAACCTCAAAAATGGACCAAACGAGAGAGTACCAATCATACCACTGAATGATACAAGAGAGGGGCACAAAGGTTATGGAACGCCAGTAGGCCAGTATCAGAAAATCTCAACTGTCTGTATTTCAGGCAAGATCTGAAGAAGGGGCCTGAGTTGCCTCAAAAGCTTGCATAGTGTAATCTATTTAGTTAGCCAATAAAAGGTGTTATTTTGCTTGACTTTTCTCTACATTCATAATGGCTAACACGGTACAACACCCTAGTACTACAGGACGTGGGAAGAAACTGAGATTACCAAAAGAAAATTCTACACACAGAACAACTTTTTTCCAATGACCAGCTCCGGCATACAGTTAACTACTACAGTAATCCCTCCTCGATCGCGGGGGTTGCGAGGTTCCAGAACCCCCCGCAATAGATGAAAATCTGCGAAGTAGAAACCATATGTTTGTATGGTTATTTTTATATATTTTAAGCCCTTATAAACTCTCCCACACTGTTAACATTATTAGAGCCCTCTAGACATGAAATAACACCTTTTAGTCAAATGTTTAAACTGTGCTCCATGACAAGACAGAGATGACAGTTCTTTCTCACAATTAAAAGAATGCAAACATATCTTCCTCTTCAAAGAATGCGTGTCAGGAGCAGAGAATGTCAGAGAGAGAGAGTGCACGACAGAAAAGCAAACAATCAAAAAATCAATACGTGCTTTTGGGCTTTTAAGTATGCCGAAGCACCGCGATAAAGCGGCATTTTTTAGAGGAGCGTCCGTATCTTCTAAACAAACAGCTTCTGTGCAAACAGCCCCTCTGCTCACACCCCCTCCGTCAGGCGCAGAAAATGTCAGAGAGGATGAGAGACAGAGAAAAGCAAACAGTCAAGCACCGCGCGGGAAGCATATCTTATATCATTGAAGTGTTTTAGTTAATATGTAATACATGCTCTGATTGGGTAGCTTCTAAGCCATCCACCAATAGCGTCCCTTGTATGAAATCAACTGGGCAAACAAACTGAGGAAGCATGTACCATAAATTAAAAGACAAATTGTCCGCAGAAATTCGCGAACCAGCGAAAAATCTGTGATATATACAGTATTTACATATGCTTACATTTAAAATCCGTGATAGAGTGAAGCCGCGAAAGTCGAAGTGCAATATAGCGAGGGATTACTGTACATCAACAACTCTTAGCACTTGAGTGAGGAGACAACTGGGGAAACTATGGTACTAGATGGAGACAGTCTTCAAGTTTTTAAGGCCTATGCCAGCCAACTAGGTGGTATTCTTTGTCACCTGTTCAGTCTGTCTGTGAAACTGATATGGAAAACATTCTGCGATGTTCCTGTTCCATAGAAGGCACGCACTTTTTCATCTAATGTCTACAAACTAGTTGCACTGACATCTCACATTATGAAGGCCTTTGAAAGGCCGCACCTGGAATACATGAGTCCTCTTATGGGAGATCACCTAAACCAACAGCAGTTTGCCTGTTCAACAAAGATTTGAGAGGAGGATGCAATTTTCGACAGTGTCAGCTCCATAAGGCCAACTCTCACCAGGGTAAAGCTGGAAGCACTGCAAGGATTGTGTTTTTTTTTATTTCTCCAGTTTCTTAAATACATTCTTGCGATCCCGCTTAAGGGGTAAGCTCGGAGATATGCACCTGGATGAGCCTATGGTGTTGTGGATGAAGAACTTATATGTCAGGCAGACAGCAACTTCTGAGACTCAAGGACTGTGTTTCTGATATGGATGTGAGGAACACTGGGGGTACCACAAGGAACAATCCTGTCTCCTTTTCTCTTCATTCTTTACACTCCAAACTATAAATACCCCACCAGATGATGTCACCAGCAGACGTTCTCAGGTGATTCTGCCCTTACGGGGTGTATCAATAAGGGGTTGGGAGGAGAGACAGAGTATAGGAGTCAGGTAGAGAACTTTGTTTCTTGATGCAGAAAGAAATGTCTATAACATCAGAAAAATTAAAGAAGTGATTATTAAGGTAGTGGATGTGGAGCATTCCTAAACGTACTTGGCAGTCCACATCAATGACACAATAGACTAGACTCATAACACAGAGGAACTATGTAAGAAAGGGCAGAGTGGACTCTTTCTTTTCTTCAGAGACTGTGCTCCTTTAATGTGGACAGTGACAACCTTCAAATCTTCTACAATTCAATGATGGCCAGTGTGATTTTTCTATGCTGTGGTGTGCTGCATGGTTAACATCTCTTCAAAAAAAGCCCATCAAATCAAAAAACTAATTAACAGGCTTAGTTATAAGATGCATCATGTTAGCAGCTGAGGAGAAAATGAAGAGAAAACTGAGTTCCATTATGAACAATGCTGAACATCCTCTTTCTAACACACTAAGTACTTTCTGCCAACAAGACCACACTCCTAACTAACCCCAGAATCAACTGGGAAAATCTGCAAAGCACTCACAGTACCAGTGTATAGGTCGGCTATGATATCCAGCAACCTTGAGGGGATCCCAGGGCATCTCAGGATGTCTCACAGGGCAGCTCAATCAACTGAGCTGAACGCTTTATGAAAATCGACAAAGGCTGTAAAGAAACTCTGACGATATTCATGTTTGCACTCCATGAGAACCCTCAGTGCCAGGATGCGGTCGATGGTAGACTTCTTAGGCGTAAAACCAGACTGTTCCGGTCGCTGGTAGGTGAGCAAGTGATCATGGATCCTATTGAGGATGGCCCTAGCAAGGACCTTACCCGCACAGAGAGCAATGTTATCCCCCTTCCCTTTGCAGATAGGGACGACAAGTCCTGTTTTCCAGTCAGTTGGGATGATGCCAGTCTCCCAAATGGAAGCAAAGATTGCTTGCAATGCCAGGAGGACAACCCTACCACCAGCCTGGAGAAGTTCACCCTGGATACCACAGATCCCTGCAGCTTTTCATCCCCTCAACTGGTTCACCACCTGTGCAATCTCAGTGAGATTGGGTGGTTCACAACTAATTGGAGGATCATCCTCAAGAACCGTGGACCCAGAGATATCCAACGTCCTAGCCGGAGGATCAGCTTTGAACAATTGCTCAAAGTAGCCAGCCAAGTGGGTCACAACTACAGTGTCATCTGCAAGGACAGCTCCATCAGCCACCCTGACTGCGACTCCCCGAGGAACAGATTCGGATGTGCATAATGCTTCGATTCCTCTGTAAGCAGGATGTGGGTCACTAGACCACAGATGGGCAGAGTGGTGGCTCTGAGGCTAGGGATCTGCACTGGCAATCGGAAGGTTGCCGGTTTGAATCCTGTAAATGCCAAAAGGGACTCTGCTGTGTTGGGCCCTTGAGCAAGGCCCTTAACCTGCAATTGCTTAACGCTTTGAGTAGTGAGAAAAGTGCTATATAAATGCAAAAAGAATAAGAATTAAATGGTGTGTCACTTGCTCACAAATTCCTCTTTATCTGCCTTCAGAGCCCTTGCAGCCATCCATCTCAGTTTCCAGTATAGACCAGAGTTACCATTGAGCTGTGCACTGCGACTCCAGGGTAATATCCAGGGTGTTGGTGTTACCGGTCTTAATTAATTTAAAGAGCTTATGTAAAAAGCCCAATTTCCCCGTGAGGACAAATAGAGTTCTATCAGCAGTTTACACCTAAATGAATTCATACATAGTGCATTAGAAGTCACAGATGTTTGCCATCCTGGTCTGTACCTTCCTTGGTCGTGAGGCTAGAACAAATGAATGGCCAGGTGAGACTGCCTCCCAGAAACATATGACTGCCAGTATGCTGGGTGGAAGCATATCTGTGATCCTGTTTGCATACCATGTTATTTGTAGTCTGAACAGGTAACCCAGTTGGTGTCTTCTGGACCCTAGTGGGAGCTAATGTAAGGAGTATCCTCGTGACTTATCTGACTCTGAAGTGCCTCTAAGAACTCTTGGTTGCTGTTTTAAAAGGAGCATCCCCTCCTCAGCTGAATGAGTCAGAGTAGGAGCAAAATCTCTATCTGGAGAGGGGTGGAGGAGGAAAAGGGGAATAATGGTTACTGTGCTTGTAATTATGTAATGTATGTAGAGAACAGAAACTACCATTAAAACATTAAACATCTGCCATAAAATTTTAAATGTTAACCAGAAAACAAATCATTTGAGAGGTAAACACAACAGTAATTCTAATTGAACAAATTCAGTGTGCATTAGCAAAAGGCATATACAGGTAACAAATATCTGCATGCTGAAGGAAATAAAAAACTAAGTTAGATAAACAATGTTTTGGGTGTGTTAAAAAAAAAAAAACGTTATATTAGCAAAAGGAGGGAACAAAAGCTGGGGTACATGAAAAGAGTGGAATACCAGAGTGGGAGAGAAAAGCAGCATTAGAGACAGTAATAGGAGGTGTCTGGTTGCTGCTTCAATATCTTCCAGTGCTTCAAGATGCAAAATAGAAATAGCATGTTAAGAAAATGGATGGATGGAGCATTTGAGCTTTCAGACAGTTTTCCTTTGTGAAAAGATTGAACATACACAGGAAGAGGATTGGGGGCAGCTGCCCGTATACTTGAATTAGGCTGCCAAAATTGAAAGGATGGTTTCATAGAACAGGTCTCAACAGACTTCAGTCCAACAACAGAACAATAATAACAGATGGTGGTTTTAAAGCTGGGCAGGGGGAAGTGATGTCATCGGGGCAGGAACCGGAAGTGGCATCACCAGTGTAGGATCCAGAAATGGTGTCCTCGAGTCCAGGTGAAATTTCCCTTGGTTGGTCTCCTGATAAAAAAGAGGGAGGATTACTGTACCCTGCTACCCCCTGGTCTGGCATGGAAGTATACCTTTGTGAACCCTTCAGCTGCCTCCTTTTTTATTGTTTTGTAAAATGGTTTACTTAGTGTAAATTTAATGTGTGGGCTTTTATGTACAACACTGTATCTAAATACATCAGCTTTCTCAAAATAGAAAACATATTTGTTATTTGCTATGTAAACTAAATATAAAATACTATTGGTAATATAAATGAAACAATTGAATTCACACTTTTATTTTAGATGTTCAGCATGATCAGTAGCTTATAGGCTTCACACAGTTTCTACTATAAATATCTTATTACTTTATTAAGAGCATCATTAACCATGAACATACTGAATGTTGTGGAAAATACATTTTCACATATTTAGCAATGCAAAAACTCTTATTTTCATTAGAAACCTGTTCTCTCAGACTCTATTTGACTTTTAATGCTTCTACCTATTGTCTTGAATAGCAATAGGTTGTTGCATGAACCATAACAAATATATTTTTTTTCTACAATAATGCCCATTACCTCAGGTTGATTTTTGGTTAGAAAAATGATTGTAGGATTAGCTGTGTAAAAAACATCCATCCATCCATTATCCAGCCTGCTATATACTAACTACAGGGTCACGGGGGTCTTCTGGAGCCAATCCCAGCCAACACAGGGTGCAAGGCAGGAAACAAACTCTGGGCAGGGTGCCAGCCCACTGCAGGGTGCACACACACACCAAGCACACACTAGGGATAATTTAGAATCGCCAATGCACCTAACCTGCATGTCTTTGGATTGTGGGAAGAAACAAGAGTACCCGGAGGAAACCCACGCAGACACAGGGAGGACCCAGGAAGTGAACACGGGTCTCCTAACAGTGAGGCAGCAGTGCTAACCACTGTGCCGCCCGTGTAAAAAACATGAGTTTGTAATTCATTCATGCAAGCTCAATTATGGGGTTAGATTTGACATTCTGAAGCAAGTAACCTGACAAGGAGACAAAGTGATGAAGAGTGAATGAATGAATGTATAATTCAAACCTAGGAAGTTAGGCCCTTCATACTTAAGCACAATCCTACACTCACACATAGTGGGGTCAATTCATTTTTACCAATTAATCTGACATAAAGATGTTTCAGGATGTAGAAGAAGTAGATTTAGTAAGTTTGTATGCAAGTCAGAACCTGAACTAAAAATGGACATTAATGAAAATATTGTTAAAAATACATAATGATTAAGTACTTATTTTAAAGAAAAATGTTTTAAACTTATTAATAAAATGACAGTGAAGCAATATTACTATACCATAAATCAAAAAATACAATTAATTTAAATTAGCTATAGACTGTTGACTTATATGGTTAAATATCCTGCAATTTATGATAAAGACACAGTACCTCACAGAGTTAGAAAAGGCATAATGATGGCACAAAAAACACCAATAACTCATGTTTGATCCCTCTGCAGAGGTGTGCTGTGTTTGCTGAGGGATTGTTAAGAGCATCACTTGCCACCCCCAGCAGCAATATTCCTTGAGACAGCACGGCTGGGATGTTTATTTATGTCATTGGGAATTACAAAAAATAAGTTCTACCTCATCTCAGCTAAGTGAACAGTTGCTTACCTGTGACAGAACTTATTGCATGGCTGTAAGGAAAGTACTTTCATTGCTAAGGAATCACTAAATACCACCACAGAGTGGCGACTGCAGAAGGTTATGAAATACTAAAGAAAGAAATGCTTGTCTTGCTAGATGTCTGTAGGCAAAAAAGGAGTAGATGTCACAGACAATGTTTCATCTTGAAACAGAGTCCTGAAAATGTTCCTTATGCATTTATATATTATATACAGTACACGTATGTATTTCTCTCTCACATATATGTCAAACATGATGATCCAGCTCTCCTCTCCAGATCAAAGGAACACAAATTCTTCTTTATCAAGCGGGTTCAGGACAGTGGATGAAGCAACAGGAACAGACGCAGTATGAGGGGTAGAGGACAGGAGAGTGAGCCATTAAGTTGGCCAGGACTCAGCCTTTTAAATGTTCCAAATTACATGCGAGAAGAATGTTGCACAAAAAGCCTGCAGCTGATCTTGCAAAGGGGATGGGTAAGACTTTGCTTTGTTTCTTATTGAAATACTTTTTATGAGGGATTTTCTGAAGGGCAGCTGTGTTTCTTTGTCACAGGTTTACTGTTTAACAGAGAGACAGCTTGCAGTTAAGAGCATAAGAGCGTGATGCTGGTGGCACAATGCGGGAGGAAAAACCGAGCAGGGAACTACTGAACTGACCATGAGTGATGGTCACTGCTATTATGGGCAGCTAACTGGTGGCGACACTGGTCACGATATATATAGATATAGATATATATATATATAGATATATATATATATAGATATATATATATATAGATAGATAGATATATATATAGATAGATATATATATATATATACACATATATACATATATATACATATATACATATATATATATATACACACATACATATACATACACACATACATATACATACACATGCATACAAATACATACAGTACAATATACATACACATATACACAGATATACATACATTGTGGCAAGCAGCTGGGGGTGGTACCAGCCGGGACGCCCAAGAGAACTGGAGGAGGTCTTGAGCCTCCTCCAGACCACGAGGGGGCGACCGCCCTGGTTGCGTTGGGGACCACAGGTGCAGGGCTTGGAAGCTCAACCCTGTAGGGGCCCATGGTATATATATGTGTGTGTGTGTGTGTGTGTATGTATAAATATATATATATATATATATATATAAATATATATATATATATAAATATAAATATATATATATATATATATATAAATATAAATATAAATATAAATATAAATATATATAAATATAAATATAAATATATATATATATATATATATAAATATAAATATATATATATATATATATATATATATATATATACACATTCACATACACATACCTGTACATATATTGTCACACGCGAGTAGGAGGCAGCTAAAGGGCTCAGGTAATTGTAATAAAACATCCGACCAGGGGACGGTGGAGTGCGCTGACTGTCTTTCTCAGTTCCCTACAGACCTTTCCCGGGAAATCCTGCAAGGTTCCGGCGCCTCTGAAGACGTCACTTCCGAAGCCGGCCCCTTTGATGACGTCACTTCCGAAGCTGGCCCCTTTGATGACGTCACTTCTGGTTCCCGTCCCTTTGATGAAGTCAGTTCCTCTCAAGACCTTTAAAGCCTCCATCTTGGGCTACTATAGTCAGTTCTGTTTTGGACTCTGTGATATGTACATCGTTTCTTTGATAAGAAAACTCTTTTGCAGCTGGGAAAAACAATATATGGGTGGCTGCCCCAAACCTTTATAATGTCTTGGACTCGTTTATATGACAATATATACACATACACACATAATATATATACACACACACACACACACATATATAATATATAGACACACACACACACACACACACACGCACACACACATATATATAGTGGCAGATGGCCTGGACACAGACAGACGGACATCGTTTTTGCACCCAACACACTCATTTATTTACAATATATAATGTACAAATACTTTACGTGCACCCCCAGTGCCTCCAGCACCGATCCCCCAACGTCCAGGCCTCACAGTCCAATTGCCTTTCTCCTGACCGCCTCCAGTCCTCTCTCCAGCTCCGTCCTTTTTCCACCCGACTTCCGCTGCTGCGCCGGGCCGTCCACAGAAAAATGTTTTGTTGATGCAGGTCCCCGTCTTGCACCAGACGGAGCATCCTGCCGGCTAGTGGCGTAGCGGGCAGGATGCTCCGTCTGGTGCAAGACGAGGACCTGCAGTAAAGAAACATTGTTCTGTGGACGGCCCGGCACAGCAGCGGACCCCACACACTTGCCGCGGGAGCGGCGCGTGCACAACCCTGTGGGAGCAGTTGACCCCGCGGACCGCCGCCGGTCCGCAGAATGGCCATGTTCCCCGGGTGCGGAGGAAGGAGAATGGGCATTGCCAGAGTGCAGTGGGCTCCGAGAGTCACGCTGTCGCGAAGGACGGCCAGGCCGGCGTTGTGACGCAGAAGGCCACACCGAGGCATGGGCCTCGGAGTGACGGGACCTGGGAGGTAAGTGCCCTGCCCTGCGGTAATCGGCCCTGCGGGGTCGAACTTACCTTGTTTTCCACAGGGAGGGACGATCCGGATCAGCGTCCGTGGCAGGAGCACGCCGGTCCACTGGCTGTCGGCAGCGCGAGTGCGGCAGCAGAGGAGGCTGCGAAATTGTACCCGCTACAGCTCAAAAACTCGCAACAGCTGCGAGGCTGCCAGGAGGCACGCCACCGCACCTGGAGAAGGGGAGACAACATGGCCGCGGACTGGAAGTCCCACCCCTGACAGGCATGGGATGGGCCGGTGTGTCTTCTGTGCCCGCCAATGACTGTATAGAGGCGGGACCAAGGAATGTCAGTCTCGTGCCTGGAAGAGACCCAATTGGGCCAGAGGGAGTGGTCCACAGGAGGCAGACGACGAGTGCGGCTGATGGACAGGTAAGCCCACCGACGACTGTCTCCCTGTTCTCGCCGGTGGCTCTGCACGAGCTGGAGGAGTCCCTTCGGCCCACAGTCACACCTTTATTACAGGTGCTACGTGCTCTCTCCGTCGAGTTGGAGAGGCTGAAGGGGAAGGCGGTCGCGTTATTGGAGACGCCGTGTGGTACGGAGAAATGGCGTGACGCTGGAGCTTTTGGCCGGGAGAGTATGACGGGGAAGGTGAGTGTTGCCCTCCCCGTACAGCATGTGGGAGAATTCGCCGAAAACGGCCGTGACAATAATAAGAATGACCGGTATCAAGTAGGCAATTCTCCAACAGCGGACGTGGCGGTGCAGACTGCACGCAGAGCGAGGACAGCGAGACCGCACAGGCTGGCAGGACAGGCGCTGATGAATGCCCTTGGTCCTAGCGCCCTTCGGTCCCAGTCCGCGGCAGTCTCCTGTCGCTCTGCAGGAACACAGACGGGGCTGGATTTGAGCTTTCACCATGCTCAGACCCAGACCATCAGAGCGTCCAAGAGGAAAAGGTGGAACCGAGGGGTGAATGCTGGTTCCTCCGATAGGATGGGACGTGTCACTGGGTGCGCACGTCCAGTAAAGGGCCGTCCTCTGCGGAGGCAGAGGGGAAACCCCTGGGCGGGTGGAGGAGCCGCCTGTGAGAGCGGTCCAGACAAGGACGACCGGACAGGCATGGAACCTGCGGCGGAGGTGCCGAACAGGCAAATCGCGG